>NW_027069771.1:514712-623324 GCF_002906115.3 Quercus suber | reverse complement strand
TTATATGTAGAAAGTTTATGCATATGGAAAGAGAGAGATTACGTTTTAATGATTTTTTTACTTTTTAAATTGTTATGCACATATGGAAATTTTGTATTTTTAGGAATATTATATTTTAAAACTTATTGTACCTAGTAAGTAATAGCTATTACAGTCCTTATAAAGAGGAATAATTATTCCTCAATTTGAGTAATTCTTAGGTACTCTCGGAGCACGGAGAAGGTTACTCCCTCCTTTCACATTCATGATAAGATCCGCTCATTAAATTCATGGTGGGGTCTACCATGAATGTGAGAGGAGGGAGCACCATTTCACTATACTCCAAGACTACCTAAGAATTTTCCCCTCAATTTAAGGAATACATGTTATTAATGAATAATTATTCCCTCTATATATGAGAAGTTTGTGCATTTGGAAAGTGAGAGATTTTTTTAATGAATTTTATTTTTTATTTTAAAAATTGTTATGTGCATATTGAAAGTTTGTATTCTTATAAAAATTTAATTTTGACAATTATTAAACCTAGTAAGTTATAGTTATTACAGTCCTTACATGGAGGAATAACTAATCCTCAATTTAACAAATAGTTATTACTAAAGAATAATTATTCCTTGTAATAAAGATACAAGTCCCCCCCCCCCCCCCCCCCCCTCTTTAAATAATACTTATATGCTAAAAAAATTGGTTGAATTACTAATCCTTGTAGGGACAAATTACTAATCCTCAATTTTATATGATTTTTTTTTTAACTTTTAAACTGTTATGTGCATATGGAAACTTTTAATTTTTAGAAATATTTAATTTTAAAAATTATTAGACCTAGTAATAATAATTATTATAGTCATTATAGGGAGGGATAACTATTCCTCAATTTAAAGAAGAGCTATTACAAAGGAATAACAACTCCTTGTAATAAATATACAACCAAATAACAAAATAGTTGTTTCTCATGAATAATCATTGCACTAAAAGCTCTATATAGCATACCACACATGTCTTAAGAGTATTGACATTTTCCTTAAGACATATCTAGTTTTTCCTTGATCCAATGTTTTTCTTTCTTCAAACCGTACTAATCTACTAAAACAAAGTTGGTTGAATTACTAATTTTGTCTCCCAAACAGTTCATCCTCTATATATCTTAATTTTCCATAATAAGTAAATCCATCACTTATATTAAAAAGAAATACAAAACTTTAATTACATAAGAAAATTTTAATTTATATTAAGAACCTACCAACATATGCTAAGAATATGACATAATTGTCAACGAACCAACTCTTCTTTCTACACAATCCTCTCATCCCAAAGCATCACTAAAGTGCACCGAAATGGATTGAAGTAGACCTACTTGGACTGAAGGGACTAAAGTAGACCGAAATGGACCAAAGTGGAATGAAATGCTATGTTAATGTGGTTAGTAGGAGTGTAGCAGCAATAAATGCTAAACTTAAGCTTTTAGATATTATTATACAGAAATGTTTGGTTGTAAAGTTAGAATAAAATTAATTGTTATGTTTATAAAAAAAATTTATGTTATGTATATATAGAGTGTATGCATTTGGAAAGAGAGAGATTACATTTATATGATTTTTTTACTTTTAAAATTTGTTATTTGCATATGAAAAGTTTGTACTTTTAGAAATATTTAATTTTTAAAATTATTACACCTAGACAAGTAATAGTTATTATAGTCCTCATAAGAAGGAATAACTATTCCTCAATTTAAGGAATAATTATTATTAAGGAATAATTAATCCCTCTAAATTTATGAAGTTTGTGCATTTGGAAAGAGAGATATCTTTTTAATGTATAAAATGAGACCTTTTTTTAGTGTAAAATAATTTTAAGGGGGCCTTGAGCATAGGCCTTGAGCCAACCCAAAGTCACTCTTGCCAACTTAGCTATTTGTGAAAAAATATTGTCTACACTCTATAGCATTATTTAAAAGTTCATATTAATCGATGAAGTTTTGGAGTGTTCCCAAATTAAACCGTATAGTTTCATTGGTTTCAATTCAAACATAGGACTTTCAAAATTGTATCATTTTAAATTCTAGTCTATTTTAGGATTGATTGGGGTTTAACTCGAGACCTTTTAGAAATCGAGGTTTGATTCAAAAGTAATGAACTTATAGGCTTTATTTTTAAACTTCTATGGGGTTTAATTTGGATCTTTTTAAATTATAGGAATTGATGTAAAAATACCCATAAAATTTAGGGATTAAAATGCAACTACCATTTCTTTGTGTGTGTGTGTGTTTCATTTGTTAAAACTTTAGGGTTTTGTTATTAAAATTTCCATCCTTCTTGGGTTTCTTAAAATATTGCATTTTTTGTATGTTTTATATATATGTTGCAATTGTTGTTAATTTTTTTTTCTATTTTTTAATTTATTATAGGTAATGTGACTGGACATATAATGGAAACTGTGTTAGTTTGTCCACTTCAAGATACTGTGTTTCAAGATCAAGTGTTGAAGTCATGCAAGTATGTCCAAGATTCAAGCTGAAAAGTACAAGGTCATTAAAGCTCAATAGCTAGCTCGACAGCTATCATTTTTCGAGCTTGAAGAGCTGTTCCAGCCTTGTGGCTCGACAGCTGCTCAACAGATGGCTATCTGTCGAGGTTTAAGAAAAACAGATTTTCAGTTCTGTTTCAACTCTAATCCATGATTATGTGTTTGAGCTTTCTTTTCTCATAACCCTAGACATATAAAAGGATTATTTTAAGGGTCGTCAAAGTGGACACAAGTTGCACAAGTGTTGAGCAAAGTTTGTTCAAGCAAATTGTAACCAGAGACAAAGTTTTGCCCTAGTTCATTGTTCTTGTGTAGAAGTTGACGTGTTTATGCACCATAAGGTTTTATGACCAAGCATCTTCTCGATCTTCATCATGTGATGAACTGAAGAACTTTGCAGCCAACAACCTTCTCTAGTTGGTGATTGAAGTCACGTACTGGGATCTGCGCGATTGGTTAGTCACGTACTAGGAGTTATACATTATAAGGAAAGATTGTCATTATAGAACAAGTCCAACTGGGTATTAGGGTAAGGGTTCAACTGTAGGTTGGTATAAGGTATTGAGATATTTTTACTTGTAACCGCTTGTTGTGATAATAGTAGATTCTCGAGAGTGGTGACTTTAAAATCACCCGGTGGAGTTTTTGCTTTGTTGGTTTTCCCCATTCGTAAATAAATCACCATGTTAATTTATTTTCAGCTGCATACTTAGTTTAATTGATGATTTGTTTGTGCTATCATGTGTTTGCACGTTAATTTGATTAATTAATTAAATTTAGCTAATTAATCAATTAATTCATCACAAGGGGTCAATACATTTTTTGCCTATCAAGTGGTATCAAAGTAGGCACACTCTAATTATGGTTAATCTTTGTTGTGTTGATCCATTGAGCCCTATTTTTCATGGATAGAGGACAGTCTTTGATTATACCTCCTTTATTTGATGGCACTAACTATGCATACTAGAAAGTACGCATGAGAGCTTTTTTGCAATCTTTAGATGAGAAAGTGTGGCAAGCTATTGAGATAGGCTGGACCAAGCTGAAGGAAGCGTTGGCCGATTGGGATGATGCTAAGATCAAGGTGGCAAACTTCAACAACAGAGCATTGAATGCTTTATTTAGTGCAGTCACTAATGAGGAATTCAAGAAGATATCCTTTACTGAAACTGCTAAAGAGTCATAGACCATTCTCTATACAACCTATGAGGGAACCAAGGCTGTCAAAGATTCAAAGTTTCAAAGGCTTACTACAAGCTTTGAAGAGATTAAGATGGAAGAGGATGAGTTATTTGATGAGTTCTATGCCAAGCTCAAGGACATAGTGAACTCAGTTTTCAATCTTGGAGAAACCATTCCTGAACCCAAGATTGTGAGAAAAGTGCTCAGGTCTCTACCCGAGAGATTCCATGCCAAGATTACGGCGATTGAAGAATCAAAGGATATTGACAAGATCCCTTTAACAGAGCTGGTTGGTAATCTGCAGACCTACGAGCTAAGGTTAACAAGGATTGGTAAATCGGATAAGGGAAAGAGCATGACATTGAAGGCCAAGAGTAGTGATACTGATGAGTCATCAAATGATGAGGATTCTAAGATGAAGTCCTACATTACAAGGCAATTCAAGAAGTTCATGAAGAATGCCAATGGGAAGGGCTTCGACAAGGACAGTAGGCAATCTAGCTCCTCACAGTTTAAGAGCCAAGATAAAGGGAAGAAGAATGCCAGGGATGGCGGTCAGTATACTGTTCCTTCAGGACCTAAGTGCTTTGGGTGTCAAGGTTTTGGTCATATAAAACAGGAGTGTCCTACATATCTCAAGAGCATTGGGAAGAGCAAGGCACTTGATGCTACCTTGAGTGACACCAAGCTTGAGGATGATTTCGACAATGAGGATAACGGAATCTTGAATGCCTTCATTGGCACTGTCAATCCTACTGCGGGGATTGTTGAAGATGTGGATGAAGAAGAGGAATTGATGGAGTCCTAGTTTGAGAATATGGATGAACAAGATGACATCCACACAGCCTATGCAAAATTGTACAAGGTCTTAGAAAAACATGAGAAGTTGTATAGGTTGACCACCAAGAAGTTTAGTGATGTGGAGCTTGAGCGTGAAGGGCTTTCCACAAAGTTTGATGAATCTAATCAGACTATTGGCACACAAATGCCATTCATGATTGGTGGGCAACAGTGGTGAGATGATTATTTATGCCTTTCAGAAATATAAGTTCTCAGACTATTAGAGCTTTCCAACCAACCTTTAAATAAATTTCCTTCTAAAGAGAGAAGCATTATTGCCAAGTAAATGCACAAATTTACCAAGTTAATGCATCAATTTGACTCATGTTTTCAACTTTCACCTATATATATATATATATATATAGCCTATGACACATTTTTAACACATAACCAAAGGGCTAGACAATGGGTACTAGAAGCCTTTATGATGTACCAATTGTATTTTGTTCCTTATTAACCTTGCTCATTCACATACTTACTTGTCTTGGAACAAATGGCTTTAGCATCAAGCTCATCCCAAGATATTCCATTCATTCAATTCTCTTCCCCAAAAATTTAAGTCAACAGGCACTACGTCCAGTTGTGAGGAAGTATGGAAGTTTCTATGCAGCTAAAGTTGGAATTGGCCCATATCCACACTGTTGCACAATTGCATGTGGATACTGGTTCCGATGAAACATGGGTTCAAGGTGAAGGATGCACTGCATGTTTCAATCTTATTTCTGGAAATTTCAAGTACAAAGAGTCCAAGACATATACTATGGTGCCTTGTGATCCTAGAATATGTATTGAGAATGTATGCCATTGTAGTCTTATCTATGCAGATGGTGATTACACTAATGGCTTGTTTGGAAGTTTAGAGAGGGAGGAGAGTAGAGGGGAGTAGAGGGAAGGGGAGTAGTGGGGAGGAGAGTAGAGGAGAATGATTCACCTCCACCTTATTTGGATGTTTTTAAAATTAGTAAGGGGGAAGGGATTAATTAGCCCTTCCCCTTGTGTAATTTTGTTAATATAATAAGGGTAAATTAGGTAATTTACTTGGTCAATAGTTTATGTACTCTACTCCCCCTCCAAATCTCTCAAATTTGGGGGAATTAAAATTGGGGGGCTAGAGGGAGTCCAAACCCCTCCAAACTCCTCCAAACCCCTCCCCCTCATTCTTTAAAAAACTTCCAAACAAGGTAATTGCATTACTCTCCCTTCCTCTACTCTACTCCCCCTCCTTTTTTAAACATCCAAACAGCCATAAGGGTATTCTTTCATCTGACATGTTCACATTCCCTGTACGTGACGGTGTAGTTGCACACTACGCAAATGTAATTTTTGGGGTTGGCTTGGAAAATGCAAAAAGGCCATTTATGCTAAATAATAATCTAATAGAAGGGACACTTGGTCTAGGGCGTGGACCACGATCAATCCTAAGGCAACTAAAAGATGCCACCCACCTACGTTTCTCATATTGCCTTTTTGATTTCAACAGCGGAGATGATACCTACACATATTTACATTTTGGCGAAGATGCGAAAATTATAGGAAATGATCAAGAGATGGTAAAATCAACACAATTATTACCCGAACAAAATAAGTACTATCTGCAAGTGCTGGGTATTACGATGAATGAAGACTTGCTTCCATAAATCCAAAAGAGTATCAATTGAGAGGTAATTCAAATGGAGGGTTTATAATTGATTCAGGAACTGGAATAACTCAACTTGTTCCGAATGCGTATAATGTTGTCAGAAATGAAATAGTTAGATACTTAAAAAAAAGCATATAACTGGAATCCTTTGGTGAATTCAGGTATATATAGCCCTTGACCTTTGCTATAATGTCCAGCCAACTAGGTATGGGTTTGGATACCATGTTTCCAAACCCACGTTTGCGTTTTCTGCCCTTTTTTTTTTTTAGCGCGTGAACAGTAAAATCACATGTGAGTACTGCGCAGGGAACAAAGGCACTATTTGTGAACGATAACATCACATGTGAGCACTGTGCAGGGGACAAGAGGCACTGTTTAGGCATTGTTCATGGGTCCCACTGTACTATTCACACATTTAAAAATTATTTTGTTACAGTGTTTTCAGTTTTTAGTTTCAGCAAAAATAAGTTGTATCCAAACAAATCCTAGATCTTGGTTCTCATCGAGTCTTCAAATTAGTTAGTGATAATATTTATTACATGTTTATCAAACCTACTTCTTCTGAAGAAGATGTAAATATTCTAGGGGCAATTCAACAGCAAGATTATCGATTCTGTTTTGATGTTGGAGTAGGTGTGATGGAATTTGTCCCAGAGAAATATCAATCAAATTAGAATGACTAAATAAATAGAAAAAAATAAAATGAAAAGTTTTAACATTCATTTTAATTTCTTTTCTCTTTGGGGTTAGGGTGTTATGACATGATTTGAACCCAATATTCATTCTTGTTTTATTTTTTAACAAATGAGGCTTTCCCAAGTTCTTCAAGCACCAAAATATTCCTACAACTTAAGAAAATTGTCATTGATATCATCCTTTCAGAGGCATAGTTTTCAGTATTGTATGATATAGGATACGTATCGTACCGTGTACAAATGTTATGTATTGTAAGAGTGTATCGTAAATAGTCATGAATTGTTCGAAACATAGGTGTGTATTGCATAAGTCGTATTGTATTAGTGAATTGTACGATACATAGACATGTGGATTTCAAATGAGTTTTTTTTTTGGGGGGGGGGGGGGGGGGGTTTTTTTTTTTTTTTTTTTTTGGGGGGTTAAGATATCACTATGAGAGACCAAGGTTGCAGGTTAGTTGTATTTTGACTAATCCCACATGAGTGGGTGAGCTCATGTTAAGAGTCTCTTAAAATGGGCAGTTTGATCGACTAATGATATTTGTCCCCTTGATTAAGGGATTGTACACTTTGAGTTATCACTTATTTTAATTTATGGAAAAAAAAAAACACTAAAATAATTCTTCATTTTATTGATAAAAAATGTTTGATTTACATCCATTCAAATATAATAAGAAAATTATATAGCCTTGGTCGTAGATACAAGCTAAGAAAAATTTCATGGCTTGAAGTCCTTGTTAGACTTTAAAAAGACTTTAAAAAGATGATAATTACATTTTATATGACCTATAATCTATGAACCATTGATCTTAGATCTGATGTTAAATTAAGACGTGGTGTTATCATGTCATGTCATCTAATCATTCAACATGTCATATAAAAAGATAGCAAATTGCATGCCGTTCACCGAAAAACAAGATTGAGTATCTAGGGTTATGAAAAAAATAGTATTGAACACCAAAACAACATATGACTTTCAATTGAAATCTAGCTTGCTTTGATTCTAAATTATCTATATCATTGAAGACAAACTTTTCTTGTTGAATTAAAGAAAATTCAAAAGAAAATGAAAAACGACCCCTACATGTATGAGCCTTGATGATTAGTTTAGGGTAAAAGAGATGATCTTAGCACTATGGTTTCTTGTATAGGATGAGTTTAGGAATGTTGTAGGGTTCTAGAGATTAGAGAGTTGAGCAATAGGAAGTTGGTTACATGTCAATGCCAAATGAAGTGTGCGTTTGGCATGACTTAAAAAACTATTTTTTTTTTATTATTTAGTTTATTTTTGCTATTATTCATAGGTCTCATTGCATTTTTTGATACTATTCATGGGTCCCATTGTATTATTTCAGCTACTTTTTAACTTTATTTACAGCACTTTCAGCAAAAAAAATTTAGTTTCAATTAAATAAGTTGTTCCCAAATAGACATGAAAGGAATACTAGCTTTACCTTTGATTTTTTAGGAAATTGTGTGCTTCGAATTATGAATTCCTATTCTATTTATAGAGGGAGGGGATGGCCTTAGTTGACAAGTTTGGATGAGTTTGGGACTCTCCAAAACTGAGAAATTTGAATCTCTATCTCCAAAAGTCGTTGGATATGAGTTGGAATCGCAAAAATCAAGTCAAAACGGCTGAATTTTTGAGTTTGAGTATATCTTGGTGTTTTGACCATAACTTTCAATTCACACTTCCGATTGAAGTGAAAATAGTATCATTAGAAGAAAAAAAATTCAGATTTAACAACTTTAATATGAAAAAAGGCTTATCTTAATTCGAATGTTTACTAATTACTATGCTAAAATCACCCCTACATGAGTCTGACAATTGTTTTTCTCTTGTTTTTCGTAGCAATTTTAATGTTTTCAAATCCGTTTTTGAGTTCCATCTCATTGAGCGATCTTAAATTTAGCCGTTTTGGGATCAAATAAGACTGTTGGATATTTAGGAAGTAGTAATGTATTTTAATTAAGCACTTATTTTTAATATATTTGATTAAAATATAAAACCTAGACTATATATTCGTTAGAACTAAAAGTGATCATATATTTGATGGTGAATTTTTTGGTAGGATTAGAAAATACTATTGTATATTGTTATGTATGCCATTATGTATTAAAATAATAAAAATTGTTTTATTATTTAAAATAATAGTAGCATGAATATTTGAATATTATCATATAGTTTTTAAGATGCATTTATATGATTTAGTCACAGAATATAAAAATCATAAGTTCTTTGAAAACTCAACCTAAGTTCATAGTCGGTGATGAAGTTAGACATTTCATCTCTAAAGACTATAATATGTCAACTCAGATAATTTGTCTTGGTCATGAAACTAGAAACTTTTAGTTGATATGTTAATGTGTCTTAAATGTATAATAAATATTAAACTGAATTGCAGTGAGATTAATTACTCTATTAACGACTTTCAACTGAATAATAAACCTCATAACTTTCATTTATATAAACTCTCAATCCAGAGAGGATTATGAACCCGCTCATGAAATGTAAGTTACTTTGATATATCAAAAATGAGATTTAATCTAACAGTCAAAATCTCGGTATGTTAGGCAACCACACGTAGTGTTGAGAGGATGCATATTCTCAAGATGTTTGCGTCTGTTTAGGTTGAGCTTATAATCTCAGTTTTCAGCTTTTAGTTTTTATGTATAGCTTTTTAAAACTTCTTTTTTTTCTCTCAATTTTTCGAAATACAAGTATACTTTAGCACACTTTCAGCAAAAAAAAATTCAGTAAAAAGCTAGATAAATTGTTCCTAAATAAACAAGAAATAATCTCTTTCTAGAGATAAAAATATTCTTTTGAGATAAGTTTAATGGATTTAGTTATTCAGAGTATTAGGTCTAATCACTTTAGTAAAGAGTTACTCAACTTTATATATTATAAAATTTGATTTCATAAATATATAAATAACTTAAAGGATTAAATTAGTAACTCAAGGATCAAGAGATAGTAATTTTCAAAGTGACAATTATATTTGATGACTTTGTGTTATTATGAATATTTTCATGAAGGGGTTAATTGATTAGATAATAAAGTCTGGTGATATAATTTTATTAATAAAGCTTAGAGTGCAATTTTATTTTTATAGTTTTATTAAATATCATTAATTGTAACTTTGGGCCTGTAAAAAATTGACGGATAAGCCGGAAGCTCATTAGAGTTAAAACTTTATTTGTCCATTTGGTCCCATCCTAAGCCACACACTATAACCCTTAACCCAATTGAGTTGTCATAAAAGGTCAACACAATTAGATAATCAGTTAATTATTTAATAAAAGTTATTAAATAAAATAGCTGCCCTGTTAGTTATTTATACTTTTGAGAAAAAAAAATTTGTTTTTGGGAAGAACACAAGCTTTTGAGAAAAGAAAAAATGTCTAGAACTGATTGAGAGACCACATATCTTGGCTTTATGTGGAATTAGGGTGAAGATCAAGGTTTTCCCAAGTTCAATCTTCTTATTTGTTTTGAATTTTACTACATCAAGGTACACTTTTCTATTCTTTATTTCTAAAATTCAGACATTCCATGTTATCTCATGTGAATAATGTAGATCATTAATTTTTCGATGCTTGTTTTGTATGAGATGTAAAACTACTTTTTCCAACATTTTTTTTCCTAAACCCAGACTAATGGGATTATGTCACATGACAATTAAATGAATTAATTCTCTAAGAATCAATTACAATCACATGTGTTTAGTCTTAATCATAGAAATTTGTATTAACGGTTAAACTTTCATTTGACTATAACTTTTAATTTGGTGGTTCAATTTAAGCATATAATATATTATTTTGATTCTTAGGACTTCTATATTTGTTTTCAATGAATAATTTAGAAATCCAACGGTCAAAATCACCTTATGTCTTAAAGTGGTAGTTTTGCCCATTGCAATGTTTAACAAAGGTTACAAAATGCAATATCTATAATCATATACTATATAATAAAAATTAGGTCTTAGAAATTATAATTGTGACAAATGGATACCATCCCTTATGCCACATGTATAATAAAAGAATCCTCACTAATACCCAAATATAAATATATTAAAATTAAAATTTGATCAAAATATACTATTAATCCTTGAAGTTTACTTAAATGATGCAATTGGTTACTCAAGTTTTAAATGAGTTCTATTAGTTCTCAAGTTTCAAAAAGAGAAGTGTTACGTTTACAACATTTTCACAATATTTCTATTAAGAAAAATTACATTTTATCACTCTAAACTATACAATTGATTACACTTTCTACCTTAAATTTTTCGAATGGACATTTTGCATCTTAAACTATGATCCTTGTTACTCTTTGCACCCTAATATCAAGTTTGTTGTTAACTTGGATGGAAAAATATGGTACCACGTGAAAAGATCAAATTGTCCATCTTCTCAATCTCTTAAAAACATATAAGAATTTATAGTTTACCACCTTAAATTATATTAATGATTACACTTTTCACCTAAACTTTGAATTTCTGTCCAAGTTAACCAAAAAAAAAAACGTGCATTCAAAAATTTATGGTGTAAAGTGTATTATGAGGTATAGATTAAAGTTATAAAGTGTAATTTTTTCCTTCTATTAATCATAGTAGTAAGTTGTTATTAGTTTTAATTTGAACTCACAGTTGGAATTACATTTTTTCTACTAGTAACAGCAAATAACATAAGTTACTTAGAATTTATTATGAAAATGTTGTAGATATATATTTCTCTTTAAAAAAAAAAATGAGCATTACTAATTATTTTATTAATTGCCATTAGTGTCATTACTTACATGACTAATGAAGTAGTGAGTAACATGACATCTTTCTCTAATGACTTAGCATATTTTTGATTAAAAAATTACAAAAATATATTTAACACATCAGAAATCCATTAATTCCAAATACTTGACCCGGTTCTTAACTGGTAATACCAAATCAAAATCCCGAATTTGGAAACTAGAACGCGTAACGGCGTAAGAGAGAGAGAGAGAGAGAGAGGAGGAGGAGAGATTAGTTGAGCCCTATACCCGTCGTCCTCCTCCACGCAACGCCGCCTCCCTCTTCTGGCAACGGCGTCATCGTCCACAGAAACCTCCGCCCCCCTTCTCTGGCCAAACCATATCAGGTATTGCTCTTTTCCTCTCTCTTTGTGGCTGTGCAACCCAGTTAGGACCATTAAGATGACGAAAATTTTATACTTGAATAAATTCTTTGAAGTTCTATTCTTACGTTCATATAAGAAACTACTAATACTACATGCCCTTTGAAATTCCAAATGCTTGTGCCATTCGGAGAATTTTCATTTGTATTCCTAGTATTTGTAAAAATGCCTGTGAGAAATTTTGCTTAATGGAGTCCATTAATCTTGTGTTATATTGGTAAAAAGGCTTTCTGTGTTTTAAGTTATTTTGGTTTTTGGCAAGTTCCTATATGTTAGTAAGTTTGGTTGATTTAGCTTAGCTTAGCATATTATTTAATCTTTCTACAGCATTAAATGGAGCCCAGATGGAAAGGGAAGGGCTTCAAAGCTAAAGCTCTTGCAGAGCCCATGTCAAAGATAGTATCCCAGCTGCAGTCTTCGCTAATTCAATCAGATGCTCATGGATTGCTCACTGGGTGTACTGTACTCATAGCTGTAAAACCAGAGCAAACTGATCTTCTTGACCGTGCGTGTTTTGGTAAACGCATTGTTACAGCTGAAAAGGATAATGAGTGGTTTCAGCTGGGTCTAGAAGAAGCCTTTTACCTATGTTTTTCGTTAAAGTGTCTCAAGGTTGTAGGTGATGATAAGTGTCCAAAGAATGATGTAGAGCTATGGCTGTGCATGATATCACGAAAACCGAATTTCCCTGATTTCTACAAGGCTTATTCTCATCTTCGGATAAAGAATTGGGTTGTCAAGTCAGGTTTGAATTATGGAGTGGATTTTGTTGCCTACCGGCACCACCCGTCTCTGGTCCATTCTGAATATGCTGTGCTTGTGTTATCGGAAGGAGAGGACGAGGGAAATGGCCGGTTGAGGTTGTGGTCTGATCTTCATTGCACTACTCGAGTTAGTGGAAGTGTTGTGAAGACACTTTTGGTTCTTAGGATCACTAACAATGGTAATGATGTTGCCTCTCCATCATGTTTGGAAAAATACACTGTTGTAGAGCGAGCTATCAGAAGATGGCATCCAGAACAATGCCGTGAAGATAATATGATACGGGAAAACAGAACCAAGTAAGTGTTGATATTCCACACCACTTGACATGTATTTTCAGTTTATGAAATGGATCTTCTTCCTTTTCTATAGTATTTTTAATGAGTCTAATGCCTAATATGCTGGTGCAGGCAACAAGAAGCGCTTGGAAAAGCAAGTTTAAAGACCAAATTTACTCAAAAACATGATGTGAAATTGAAGCCGGGCCTAGTTGGAATTGAACGAGGTCTTAGTCTAGTTAGTATTAGTCTTGTTTTTGCCTTGATTTCCTTTATAGTAAGCAGTTGGTTTTGGTCTAATTAAGATTTCTTGAGTTACAAAGTTGAGGTTTTTACACATATCACTCTAGACTTTGACTTGAGTGTAAATTTAGTCATTGGACTTTCAATTTGAACCATTAACCCCCTACATTTTAGGTTTGCAACAAATCAAACATTCCATTAATTTTATCATTAAAGGTTGATGTATGGTTTCTTCATGTCAACAATATGTACTTTTTTAAAATACCATTATGAAGAAGACTTTATGAAAGAGAACCGAATGCCCATTGGATTTCACCGTCCAAAGATGTAAAACAGAGCAAATTGTTTCTATTATGGACATTAAGGACTCTTTTAGTGTTTTTGGTTTGATCTCTTTAGTTAGATTTAAGTGCATGACACCTTTTATTAAATTACACTTTGTTGAGCCAATTTTGTTGAACTACAAGTCCACAAATGACAAAGTTTGGTATATTTGCTTCTGAGTTATCATCTTTTTCAGTTGTTTTTAATTTCTCAATAAAACTCTAAATGAAATAGTTTGAACTAAGAATTAGGCCATAATTGAGAAAATCAGGCAGGATTCAGTGATTATTTAACAATAATCAACATTTGCTTCTTTTTTCTTTTTCTTTTTTTGAGAATGATTTGCTTCTTTTTCTTTTTGTTTTGGCAAACCATATTTGTTTCTTTTAAGTTGAAACAGTTTTAATTTTAATTTATTTTTCAATAATAAGGGGTAGTAATAATTGTAGTTCAAAAATATTGATGACATGGCAGAAACCATTTTTTAACCTTTAACTGGAATATTTCATGGAGGGTTTTGATTTGTCACAACACCTAAAATGCATGGGGTTAATTGTTCAAATTGAAAGTCCAAGCAAGAAATTGATGCTCATATCAAAGTCTAGTAGTTGATACTTGTAAATCCGCAAGAATATTTTTTTGAATGGGCTGCACTCAGGCACACGAGTTGGTTTTATCCTCTCTCCCAAGCGGATGTTCCTGCCCTCCTATTCCCTTTGATTGGAAGGGATGGCCTTCCTAATGAAAATTCATGACGTTATTGAACTTCGGATACATGCTACAATAATAGAGGTAGAATTGCAGCATTTTTGAATTATGGGACGTGATTAAGGAAATTAGTTCTAAGATGTCTGAGAAATTTAATGGAAGTTTTTGGTCAAATGAATAAGGTATTAAGAAATGCATAATGTACATTATAGTATTTTGGAGGAACATTGCCTACAACCTGTATCTTTATGTCATGAATGTAAGCAATTGAGAAGTGTAAATACACCTCTAGTCATCATTTTTTTTAATATCTTAGGGAAATATAAGATCAAAATGTAGGCTTCCCCATTCTCACCTGTGTCTGGGAGATGTAGGGAATAGGATTTGCTATGGGGAGAGTTTACCTGTATTTCAGGAAACTATTCCTTAATCCAGTGATAAGTTGCTTGTGTGTACCTTAGACATCTTCATCCAAATAAATTTTGCAGGACAAAATATTTGGGGTTAGCAAAATGTGGAGAACTAGTTTTGGCCAAAAAGAAAATGTTGTGGGAAATTTGGAAATGCATTTGTATTGACTTCTTTAGTGATGCACTTCTACCCCCAACAAGCTCAGCTCTTATTGGATTTATAAGGACAGGTATCAGTGCCACATTTTGACAAGCTTACAAATCCTTCACTGGCTGCAAAAATTCCTAATTTCTTTTTTCGTGTGAAAGTTGTCCAGGATAGTTGCTGGTAAAGGGGAGGGGGGATTCATTGCATTAAAAACTTCACCCCCCTACGCTACCTTTTCAATTTCCTTCTCTTCTCTAATGAAAATTCCAAGTGTATGATTATGGAATTGGTGTCATCTAATCTAATGTACCTTGCCTTGTACTCTGTTCTATTTCTTTCGATTCTTCATCCGCACGTAAAGAAACCGTTTGATCCTAAATCAGAGGCCTCTTGGCTCTTGGCTGTTTGTGTCCTTTCTTGTAGCAGTTTCTCAGTTTTGAAGCATGCATGTGTTAACGTAAGATGCAACCATTGGCTTGTTAAAACGACAAACTTGTGAACAGAATCCTCATGTGCTTCTTGTTGCATGTCTGTCGGTCCGGGGACATTTGGTGCTTCTATCGAGATACCATTCACAAACGCCAGTGCGATTCGTTATTTGTAATTTGTAGCCCAGTTTTTAGTTTTACACAAATCTTCAATTAGCGTTACTTTGTTTATGGTTCAATTTCTCAGATTCTTCCTCAGGCGCTAGGTTCTAAAATAAGTAAATAACAAACCCCAGCAATTTTCTCAACGTCTCATGAAATTCATAAAACTCCCAACATAGTTTTGAATTCCGTTTTGAAGATTAAGTGTTATATTCACAATACTTTCATAACAAATCATAAATAATAAGTTATTATTAGTTTTAATTTGAATTCATAACTTAAATTATTTATTAATCTATTCATAACATTAAATATCAGTCTGTCACCTATGATTTGTTATGAAAATATTGTAAATATAATATTTCTCTTTCAGATTTGATTATTAAATCCAAATATTTTGGTATAAATATATATCATTTCGGAATTATCCAATAATGGGCTCCAATTCCAAAAGAATAAAGATTTGAGCACAATATTTTCATAATAAAATCTAGAAAGCAAGCTGTCATAGGTTGATAAAAAAGTAACATAAGTAATGAGCTCAAATTAAGACCAAGTATTTATCACCTACTTCTCAAAAAAAAAAAAAAAAAAAAATACTTATCACCTACGCTATGTTGTAAAATTGCTGAGAGCATATATTAGACATTAACAGATCCAAATCAGGAAAGCTCAATCCTAGCAAAGTCTAGTAGTGTTTCCATCACATGCGGTGATTATCATGCATGACAAAAGAACAAGATTGAAAGTTCCAAGCTTAACTAAAGCATCTGCACATTGATTGGCTTCCCAAAAAACATGATCAAGGCTCTTGTTTACAATATTTAAATGTTGGTCATTGATTGGCTTCCCAAAAAACCATGATCAAGGCTCTTCTTTACAACGTTTAAATGTTGGGTCTTTTTGTCCTGGAAAGCCAACTGAAATTTGAGTTCTACTAGAGCAATCTTACCCATGATTTATGTACATGAATTCACAACGGGTAAATGAAATCCTATCCCGCCACAATCTCCATACCAAGTAACATCTTTCCCTTTTAAAATGATAGTGATAATAATAAAAAAGAGCACCATGAAATTACAAATACCACCACCTTTCCAAAACCAAACCTAACAAGTTCATAGTCCATGACAAACCAGCCCTTAAGTAAAAGACCAAAACCCCCCAAAATAAATCCTTTACAAACTAAGCTTCAGAGTGCCTGTTCCTCCCCATCTTAGTAAAGCTGGATCCTACTAGGTCGTTCCTTTGTCATCCTTGCCTCGCCAGAAGGTTCATCATTATCAATCCGACGATTGTTCCTAAATGCTGCAATGGCAATCACATAAGCGATTACCAGGATGATTAATACAATAATGTTGATCACTGAGACCTTCCTCCAACTCTTCCTGAGGCTAGCCAACACACCAGCTTTGCAAGAGTTACAGGAATAGCAAAGTTGCCCTTGGTCATTGCTCCAATTATTGCAGTCAGTGTTGGTTGCCAGTCCTCCTCCGTTGGTCCAAAACGTCTCATTGTTGTAGACGTAGCCACAGTCTGAGGGGGGCTTGCAGCAACCAGACTATACAAAGACCAAACGGTATTATTGTTACACCAGCTGGTATTTCAACAATTAATGTGTACTAAGAAACACACATACATAGTATTTTGTAGAGATAAATCATGAAATATCTGTTTGTAAAAAATATTAATGCTAATTGCTTTTGGAAGCATCTAACTAAAAAGTAGCACCTTTGGTTTTGCATCATTCTATTTTGTCTGTTTTAAAACAAAAGCAACTAAAACATAAAATGTTCTGCTTGAGATTGCAAATGATGTGGCCACCAGCACTTCGTTTCTGATAGAGATAGATTACCATCCCCCATCTACTCTCTCTTACTTTCTTCAATAAAGATCCTCACACTCAGCAACAAAAATATGCTAGTTCTACTCCAGCATTATTAAGACAAAGAATGGAATAACTAAACTATCATTAAGGCAAAGAATGAACTGACTAAACAACCATCTTGTGTTGTTGCTCCATGAAAAGAAAATGACTGAATCATGGTTATGAAAATATGCATTCTATACTGTATGATACATGCACTGATGCACATTTTAAAAAAAATAAAAATAAAAATAAATAAACAACTCTGGTATCATACGAAACAAAAAATAAAAATCTATAAGTAAAAGTATATGATACGTAATTCAACGTTTCTCATATATACTAATACAAGAACACTTCTTTCTCAAAAGAAAGAAAAAAGATACAAGAACACTTCCAAATTGATTAAACTTTAATGCTCATGTAATTGGTTATTTAATTTGCAAAGTTGTCATTGTACACAACAATAAAATTATTAAAATAAATATCTTTAGTTCAATGTTTTAATATTTATGTAACATATCAACAATTTTATATTTTTATTACAATCTTCAATTGTTTTTCTTTCATTGATTAAAATTTCTATAAGATTTAAATGATTAGATTTTAATGTCGAATATAACATGTATGGGCGTATATTAAAATCTTTAAATAAAAATAAGTTTAAATTATATTAATATGGGACTATAAATAGTTTTATTTATTTTGCTATCTTCTTTCGAAAACACAACCAAATATTTTAAAAAAATAATACGAATATTTAATTAGTTGATTTTTTTAATAAAATCTTATGAAATAATATTAAGATAAGATAAGATAAGATGCTACTGACTTGACATGTATAGTTGTTCTTTTATTCCCAAATTTTTCATTCAAATTTGCAATATACCCATACATATCTATTTATGTTTATTTCATTTTAATCTTCTATGTTGAAATTTAAGAATGCTTTTTAAAGCCTTGAATCAAATAAAACTTATACATATTCTGTAACACATACATTGTTCTCCACATATCAAATTATTACTAATACCTATGAGCTGAATGTCAAGAGTCTTATAATTCAGTGGCATAACTTAATCCCCTTAATTAAGAGAATTAGGTTCCCCTCCTCGTTGTTGTAACTATAAACTTACTAAAAAATACCTATGAATTGAAGGTTAAAATCTATATAATTCTTGACATCATTAATAATTATTTTATTTTAATTTTCTTCTAACAAGATTTGATTTACTCTGAACACTCTTAACTAATTTACTAATAGATAAATCTTTACTTGCACACATAGTCACATACCAAATGATTATAAGAATTATTTCTCCAAAAAAAAAAAAATTTTGATTGTAAGAATAAAACTTCTTGTATAAGGCCATCAAAAGGGTTGTGATAGAAATTTAGGCTTGGACCAACCATTTATGTCCCTTTATGTTTTTATGATTATATAAGATGCACTTTATTGAAACTTATATTTAGGTAGGGATGAGAGATTTGGGAAGGAAAGGCTCCTCGCCATCTAGCTATGAAATAATATCTGTTAATAATTGTTCCAATTCAACCAAACAAGTTGCCTTAGATATTTTATTTTGGACAAAACTTAGGTAGAGCACTTATGTATTCGAAAGTGTATTTTTTTAAAATTAAATAGTCACATGGCTGAATCCTAAGAACCTAAAGAATAACACCTAAAGAATAACACATAAAATACCGTAACTAAGGTTTGTCATTTTATTTTTATAGCCCTAAACAAGCAACCAAACAAAAGAGGAAAAAAAAAAGGGTAAAATATCATTTTCGTCCCTAAACTATCACAAAAGTTCGTTTTTCGTCCCTAAACTTTTAAAAGTTCGTTTTTCGTCCCTGAACTATCACAAAAGTTCATTTTTCGTCCCTAAACTTTCAAAAGTTCTATTTTCGTCCCTAAACTTTTCCAAATGTATTAATTTTCGTCCCTCTCACATCAGCACACTGTCAAAGCCACGTCAGCACTCCATCAGACGGAGGGACAAAAATCAATACGTTTGGAAAAGTTTAGGGACGAAAATAGAACTTTTAAAAATTTAGGGACGAAAAACGAACTTTTGTGATAGTTCAGGGGCGAAAAATGAACTTTTGAAAATTTAGGATGAAAAACGAACTTTTGTGATAGTTTAGGGACGAAAATGATATTTTATCCAAAAAAAAAAAAAAAGAAGGATATTCCACTAAAGAAAACCATTTGGAATTTGGATTAAGAATCAAGGCTAACCAACCCAATACTTCCAAACAGAACATAGCTAGAACTCTCTTTATTTTGAGGGCTGTAAATCTCTTGGCTAAGATAACTAGATAAGGAGAGGAAAGCAACCACTGGGTTATATTGTTGTAATTAATATCTTGCTCAGAGCATTAATCTTCAACATTAAAGACAAAAATAAAAGGTTGTTGGATTGCTAAATCAGCTAACGACAGGTTTTTGGTTTTTCTTGTTTCACTAACTTAACTAACTAATCTCTCAAAAAAAAAAAAAAAAAAAGGTTAGCGCTGTCTTGTAGGCATAATTATCGGGTTTAGACTTTAGAATTTAGATATTTCAGAATGGGGCCACCTCCCTATCATGGCACATTAAATCTATATCAATGTGAAAAAAATGTGAAAAATCTCATTCACACATTTTTCAACACACCCCCCAAATAAACAAACTTTAGTTTTAGTCTACATACATTTGCTACAAATCCTATTTTGTTCTATTATTGGAGAACAAATTGTAGTTTGGCCAAATATATATATATATATATGATAAACACAGCACTTTTAAAAAGAAGTTAGGCCGACATGTCATTGTCAGTTGGCCCAGGAACACTGGTGATGATGGGAACAGAGCATCTTTGAGGATGATTCGAATGGATTCACCTAGGTATTGCACACTTAATTAATGGCTGTGATTGAAAGTTAAAAAAACAATTTTTAATCTGGGCCATTAAATAAAATATTATAAAAAAGAGTTAAACGGATAAAGCTAAAAAGTTAAAAAAATTGGGAAGAAAATGGAGGTTTATAACCACGTGAACTTTAAGCCTAATTGAGATTTATACCTTAAAACCGAACAACCTCACATAAACATAAAAGTCATCTTCCTCCATCGGATTTAAACATTAAATTCCTACAATATCTTTTAACATTGAAGATGTGCTTTCAAAAAGGAGAGAGAGAGAGAGAGAGAAAGGCAAATACCAAAAAGTGAATCTACGTTAGGCCCATAACTTTAAAGCCCTTAATCATTAATAAATTTTAACCCTAAAGGCCCATAACCTTCCAACCCATTTTTCTCATATTAGAAATTTAGAACTCGCTGGAGAAAAAAAAAAAAAAAAAAAAAAAAAAACCTCATAATTTATCAAAGAGAACCCCAGAACCCACATAAATTTTAATTTTAATTTCCCAACCAATTAAACCTTAAATTTTTTTTTTAAAAAAAAAACAAGATTAAAATCAAACCTGAACTTAAATTAAACAGTAAAAAATAAAATAAAATTCACTTAGATGAGATTTTGTTTTTTGGTAGAAATAAGATGAATTGAAAATTAAGAAAGAGAACCAACAGAGTTTCAGTACAAAAGCCTATTTACTTTTTCATGGTTCATGTTTTTCAAAGTTACGGGTTGAATTTATTACTTCTTTATGGAAATGATAATTTGTGACATCCATGAATGACAATTTTTCCTGTATATTTTATAAAAACGAATAAAGAAAATAAGAGGAAATATTGAAAGAGAGCATACCTCAATAGGGTTGAGCTTTCTACGAACAAACATATCACCAGTTTCAGGCATACCACCTACAGTCCTCCCCAACTTGCTGCAAATCTTAGAGTCTCTAATACAAGAGCTAATCTTTGCCCAGTAGCTAGCATCTTGTACACGCTGCTCCAGCCAGCCCGAGTAGTCCTGCAGATAATAGTCATCGTAAGCCCGGTTCTCCACAGGCCGGCCTGACCCTTTGTCCGTGACCACATAGGCAAAGATAATGAACCCTAAAAGCGCAGCTATGATGAAGAACATGGCAAATAGGTATAGCCACATTACGAAAGTGTTTCTGTAACACGCTCCAGCGAACCCAGCTAGAGAAACCACCATGATAGCAACCCCAATAATGATCAGAGGCCATTGAAGGAACTTGAGGCAGTCAGTGTTGTTGGCTCTTGTGCTTAGCCATATCCCACCTCCAAGGATTGGGATTGAGAGGAGGAAGGTGAAGAAGTTTAGCAGTCCAATCAAGTGGTTACTATTTCTCATCTCTTTGGGTTATCACTCAGATTCTGATTCTTGAATTCTTTGTATCAGTAGCTAGCGCTGTTTTTGATACTAAACAAAAGTTATGACCAATAATGAAGGGTTGTTGGATGCGGAGTCGGTCTTATTATATGGGCTAAGGGCCAGGGGGTGTGTACAAAAAACAAAAACAAAAAACAGTGGTACTCTCTGTGATCAAACGGACACCTGTCTATGTAGATACAAATTGGTGTGACTTCTAGAACGAGTGTTTATGAGTGTATTCCCCAACTTTAACACAGCTTTTGCTTGACATGAAGGGTGTGACAGTACCATACTGCGAGTGGGATTGTGATTGAGTGAAGGAAGCATTAAAGAATACAAGTACTATATTTAATTTGAGAATAGATTTAGAGGTGTCAGCCCATGTGAACTCATAACGTGTACAGACTAGATTGGGGTTAATTCCGAGATATTTCATTATTTCTTTACTTTGACTAAATTTAAATTAATTCATTTAACCAAGCAAAAGCACGCTTGAAGATTTTTTTTTTTGGAAAAAAACGGTTTGCCTTTTTTGGAATCTATCAATCTATTCTAGTTCCAGATGAAATCTCCATTGCTCATTTTTTTAAGGTTTGTGTAAAATGCATCGTTGCTTCTATAAATCACTCTCTGTTCTTACTTGGGACTCAAGTATTTGACTAGTAGAGGGCCAACTAATTTTTTGCCCAGTCGCCGTTAGCACCAAACCAACCATCTTAAGGAAGGAATATTGACACCCAAAATGATTAATATGATGTCATTAATTTTGTCTTCAACCATTCTTTTTAAATTTTTAATCAGGAAGGATAAATATATTTATTATATTATATTTGAATAATTAAGTGCAAAAGATGGGCTGTGAGGGATGTGTAGTTGTTTGTTGTTTTTCTTCTGGTTGTAGTCTACTTTCTCTGTTGTATCTCTTTCCAGATGGATGAAATATGAATTTCTCATAAAAAAAAAAAACTCCTTCAGACATTCACTCATAAATGACTAATTTATTTTCACAATGGTTAGTTTCACTTTCACGTGTACATGTACAAATTTCATATAATTCTAGTGACAACATCCTGCAACCGTAACTACGATGATGGTGTAAGTAATAAATCTATGAGTCAATATATCCATTCTTTTTCTTTATTTTTTTATAGGATAAAATATAGCGAACACCTGAGAGTTAGTATTAGTTAAGTTCAAAATTTTTTAAAACTTTTGATCCATTTAAGAACCAAATTAGTCAAAATTTAGAAGTGTTAAATATATTTTACCCCTTTTTATAAGTAAAAGTGGGGGTGGGGGGATTCCAAAAACAATTTAAATAGGCATTCAAGGTTATTGCCGAGGAGCTAAAATCTGACAATTGATCTAGGGCAGTGATCTTATGATTCGAAAGGAGATTGGGGTAACACACTTGATGAAGGTTCCGAGGACATACCTTAGATCTAGGAGGACGAGCACTAGTTGTATGAGGGCCACAAGGTTAAACCATCAAAAAGGAAAGAACTCTAATTATGTGTCACGTGTACACGCTAAATTAGAATTTTAATTTTGTGCCATGTGTCTAAAATTTGAAATTGAAGTTGAATTTTGTATCATGTGGCTAAATATATATGGGCTCATTTTCATTAAAACCACTTCTATGTATCAGGTCAAGTAAGTTACTGTGCTAATTAAGTTTTTTCTTGATTTTGCAGTCAAACATGAAAACCAAAGAGATTAATATAAGTGATAAGAATTTAGTTTGGGTTAATTGAAGTTGAATTTTGCATCATGTGGCTAAATGTATGTGGGCTCATTCTCATTAAAACCACTTCTATGTATCGGGTCAAGTGAGTTATTATGCTAATTAAGTTTTTTCTTGATTTTGTAGTCAAACGTGAAAACCATAGAGATTAATATCGGTGATAAGAACTTGGTTTGGGTACATTGCATAATTTCTAAAAAAAATAGCAAAGCCAGAGTTTGCATCTTTACATTTGCACTAAGTTTCGGATTAAAGTGCTTTCTTCTTGGTTCTGACACTGAGTTTTGTTTATTATTCACTTACAAAGTTTGCATCTTTACATTTATTATAAATTACTAATATGTGATTAGATGCACATTATTCATAAAATTCATTATCCTTATATTTTGCTTTTTGTTCAGGTTTGGCACCTATAACAATGAAGAAAGCACTGTTGTAGAGCAATGGATGATACTTTTTGTATGCTGCAAAGGAACTTAGTGATCAATGGAATCTCACGTGAATTGGAAAGGATCCAGCTGTAGATGTCTGGATGGTAGATGTGAGCTATTATGTTTTTAAAATTTTCAGTGAAGGTAAAGGTTATGAGCAATGTAAATTTTCCGGAGAGAAATTTATTATTCTATATTTACGAAAGTTTGGTCGTCTTCCTGGAGTGGATCACTCCACCCTGTCTTTCTACTAGAATTTTTTATTCAGATTGTTACAATTTAATTTGAAATTTTATTTGAATTTTCTTATTGTTGTTACTATTATATATTATCATTCCAATTGTTCAATTAGAATCTAAAATTGGAGTCCAATTTTACTACACACATGTACAATCTAATTATTTTTAATTTTGCTGTCATGTGCAGAAGCCAATGAAATGAAATTAATAACACATTAAACACTCATACTTTGGAAATCGGTAGTACCAATCTAAATCCAGTGGACCTGCTTCGTGATAATACAACTATGAAGGATGTATAAAAACATGCACAAACCCATCTCTCTATAAAAAGAGATTGAAGAGAATTTCTTTTATCAGCTATGGAACTTTAGAGGTTTTTTCTTCACACAAATATCCATCATGTTACAAAATGACTCATTGTAAAACTACAAAATCAGTACAACTTTGAGGGTTTTTTTTTTTTTTTTTAATTTTAAATTTTTTAAGTTACGAAAATTTCAATCACCAATAGAGATTGAAAATTCAAAAACGTGAATGGATTTTTTGGATAAACATTGTCACCAAGATTCATCTTTCTATGTAAAATATATATACTGCTAAGTTTTGTTAATAAAATTTTCTGATTAATAATATGAATTTAGACTTAACTGAGCATTTTAAATATGAATAAACTCATAATTAATAATATATCCATTCTTGTTCGGTAACACAGGACTACATACTAGTTTATTATATATTGATGAAGCCAAAAATGCTTTCTTAGCAAGTTCCTAATTAATATTTCCTTAACTGGAAGAAAATAGAAGCATCCCATGTCTAGCGTTAGCGGGTTTGGGTTATATGAGCATTCACAGCAGTGTAGCTATAATGCTATAATGCTAAAATTTAGCTCCAGAAACACAAAAATCATGCCGCAGCAGTGGAGGCAAAAGTTAAAATTTTAGATGATTATGAACAGTACACATCTATATATAGATGTGTATTGTTCATCAAAGCTAAAAATAAAATTCATTATTTTATTCCGGTTTTGATTAAAAAAAGGCCACTTGCTTTCTCTCTTATTCACTCTCACCGTGCCTCTCTCTCTCTCTCTCTCTCTCATTCACTCTCATCTAAAATCTCTGAACTTCATCTCTCTCAATCTCACTCTCTGCTCACTGCCTCTCTGCTCAATCTCTCTCCAAGCCCAATCCTAACCGTCCGTTCCTCTCTTCCTCATCACCACCACCCACTTCCCTCCACCTCCGTCTCTCTCTCACCCACTTCGCTCTCTCTCCACCACCACAACAACCCCACCCGCCACTTCCTCACCGCTTTCTCCATCACAAACTTCGCCGTATCATTCCCTGGCGGAGACAACAACAACAACAATGGAAACAGCGGCGGAGGTGGTAGCAGAGTAGGAGGAGGCGATGAGGGGTCGTCGGCGGAGGACAAGAATAGAAAGGAGGCTTTGATGGTGCTAGCGGAGGCTGGGAGGTCGTTGAAGAATTTGCTAAAGGACTTGGCGGCGGTAATTGAGGCCGGGAGAGTCCTTGGCGCGGTGGTGTCGAGGTTTTTGGAGCTGGAGAAGTCGCCGGTGTTGCGGTGGTTGATGCAGTTCGGCGCGGTGGTTGTTATGTGATACAATTAAGGTTCGGCGTTGTTTCCACTAGCTAGCTGTGATAAATTGCCAATTGGGTTTTCTGGGTTTATTTTGTTTTATGGTTTAGTTGTCAAAATCACTTCAATTTGGCCAAGTTAGCTTGTGTTTGATTTTTTTTTTTTTTTTTTTTTTTTTGTGTGGATTTGTATGGTGGTTTTTGGCTAATTTGGATTTTTGGCCGTATTTGTAGGTGGTTGTTCTTGGCTTGCTAGTTGTTGTTGGGTGGTTGTGGGTGGTTCTTGGTTGGCAGTGGTAATGGATTTTGCCATTGATCGGTTTGTGATGATTTTTTTTTTATAGTAGGATATATTATTTTATTGTAATAGATATATTATTTTATTGTGATGTTTATATTATTTTATTATGTTAGAAGCTAAAATAGATCCACTGCTGCAGCATGTGTATAGGTAAAATAGATAAAGTAACTTTTGGTGGAGCTAAAAAGCTAAATTTTTAGCTCTACTGCTGCGAATGCTCTAACAATGCGTAAAAGTCTGAAAAAGTTTAATCTGGCCGACGAGGCCTTGTTGTAAATTGTACTGTTGTTTCTTTGGATTTGGATTCTTCTTACTTCTTTCTATTATCTATTCATTAAAAACAAAAACACCTGTGAGAAAAGGAAATAAATCTTTGCCCACCCAAACTATGGACCCAGCTCAAGATACGTTAGCGCAATTGGTGGACTAGAAGATATCTTCTAATTGCATCAGGTTGACATTGTCAGAATACCTTATCTTGAAAAGTAATCCTCTTAACTCAGGACTCTGAAGCTGGACAGAAAGCCAATCTAGAAAGAGCAAATAAGTCTAATACTTCGCTAATTTCTACAACTTTATCATAATTTCAGTACAGGCGAGTGGTAAGCGGTGAAAATAAAATAATAGATTTATTTGATTGAATAATAGGTCCATATAATTTTACTCCTCTCAAGTTGTCATGGGTAAAGTTGTAGCAAAATTATAGAAATGAAAATAAAATAATAGATCTAACTGATTGAATAATGGATCCATATGATTCTACCATTTACAAGTTGTTATGGGATAAAGTTGTAGCAAAGCTATAGAAATAAAAATAAAATAATAGATCTATCTGATTGAATAATAAATTCATATGATTCCACCACTCACAAATTATTATGTGATAAAGTTGTAACGTAGTTATGAAAATGGACGTGGTATAAACTAACTCATTTAAAAATTATCCAAAATTTCATTTACAACTTTTTTTTTTTTTTTTGAAACTCATTTACTACTTATTACAACGTTGCTTTTTGTAACGCGCAATCCCTTGTTCGTTTCTGGTACAGATCAGATGCCTTGGCCATGAAGGTTCCAGATTTTTACGCGGAACCTTGTAACTTTCAGCTTTTTGTAACGCACAAATAGTGTTCCATAAAGTTTTATAGCAAATAAATCAAACCGACCTGAGAAGCATAAATATGGTTAATAAGGATAGACCTAGTACAGGACATCAGACGTGGAATGTGCAAAGATACCTAAAGAAAAGGTTGTCGGTGATACAAAATAAAAAACTCTTCCAGAATTTGGGGGTCAAACCTATCAAAAAGTATATTTTTTTCTTTTCGAATATATTTATATATGACTCATATGAGATGATAAAAAGCTGGGACAATGCTATTTTTTGTATGGATACTTCTTGGTTTTTAGTTTCTACTTTCCTCTGGATTTTTGCAGTAGCTTGTTTGTGTATGCAAATAAAGGCTTCAGTCTTGAGTCTATCCTAAAAGTTCCCCCCCCCCCCCCCCCCCCCCAAAAAAAAAAAAGAATCTAACAAACAAAAGTGGACATATTGAGGATGTAAAAACTATTCAAGGCATCTTAATGCAGTGCGAAATGGCCTTTAGGTTAACTGGGAGAAGTTCAATTTATTTTTTGGTAAAGTAGTGGCAGTAACCTTGCACAAAAAATTCCATAAAATTTTTATGGGTGTCCCAGAAATTAAAGATATGAGAAATATTTTGGGCTTTCAACTATTGTGGGGGAAAAATAGAAGAGTGAGCCTTAATTATATAAAAGAGAGGGAGGGGCTTCAAGGTTGGAAGGGGAAGCTACTATCTTAAGCCAGGAAAGAAATGTTATTTAAAGTTGTTGTTCAAGCCATACCTACTTTTACCATGAGCTGCTTTAAACTACTTATAGGCCTTTGTCACGATATTGAAGCCATGATACGGAAATTTTGGTGGGGCCAATGTGGAGATAGAAGGAAAATCCATTGAAAGAATTGGAAATCCTTATGTCAACCAAAATCAAAAGGTGGTATGGGTTTTCAAGAATTGACAAAGTTTAATGAGGCAATGCTAGCAAAGCAAGTGCGGCGGCTAATCCATGACACGAATTCTCTCTTTTATAGAGTGTTCAAGGCTAAATACTTCTTGAATGGTTCTATCTTTGAAACAAAGGAGAAGTCGGGGTCATATGTGTGGAAGAGCATCCTTCGGGCTAGATTGCCATGGGGGAAAAATGGCGAGTAAGGGATGGTTTGTCTATTCGAATTTACAAGGATAGTTGGTTACCTTGGGAGGGCAATGGCCGAACTGTCTCACCTCCAAAATTCCTACACAGTGAAGCTAAGGGATCCCAATTGATTGATCCTAACGCAAATTGGTGGAACACCTCCCTATTTGATCAGAATTTCTATCCATTTAAGGCTCAAAAAATCAAATCTCTCCCACTTTCCTTCTTTTCCTAAGTAGACTTTCTGTTTTGGCCACATACCAGTTCTAGGTTGTATTCTGTGAAATCAGGGTATCAGCTTTTATGCAAGGAGTTTGTAGTGAATCGGCTTCAGCCTCTGATGGTGCAACTTCAAAATCTTTCTAGACTAGCCTCTGGAAGATGATAGTCCCAAATAAGGTGAAGACCTTCATGTGGAGAGCATGCAATGATTCCTTACCAACGATGAAGAAGTTGGTGCAGAAGACAGTAATTAGCTCTTCGTTATGTGCTTCGTGTCTTTACACTCCAGAGGATACCCTTCACACCTTATAGGGATGTGCAAATTTAAAGAATTTGGTTGATGCTAATTACCAGCTTCACTCTTTTCCGCTGTGTGCTTAAAAACCCCAATAGCCTAGCTCAATTTGCGATGATGTGTTGGCTGATTTGGAATGGGAGGAATAAGGTCCGTGCTCATCAAGCCATGATTCCCCTAGATAAAATTTCTTCCTCTACCTATGACCACCTATCTGAGTTCTAAAAATTCCACACCAAAGCATCCAAGCGAGTTCGGCCAGCCAAGAAGATTTGGAAGCCGCCTGATGTAGGCAAAGTGAAGGCAAATTTCGACAACACCATGTTTGATGAACTGAATGAAGCAGGTATTGGAGTTGTTGTTAGAAATCCTCAAAGGGAGATTATGACAACCCTATCCAAAAAAATACCAAAGCCATCTTCGATAATTATGCTTGAATCACTTGCTGCTAGAAAAGTTGCCCTTTTTGTTCAAGAACTCAGCTTCCATGAGTCTATTTTCGAGGGAGGCTCCAAAATCTCCATCAACACATTACAAAGTGGAACGCCCCCACCAATCTCCTACAATCCTTTGGTCACTTGATAAAAGACACTTTGTCTTATGTTAGCTCTCTTCGAAGCTTTTCTTTCTCTCACACATCTAGGCAAGGTAATGCTTTAGCCCATACCTTAGCATAGAGAGTAAGACTTTTATCTCCTATTATGGTTTAGATGGAGAATGTTCCTCCAGATCTTTACAATTGTTTTGTTCATGATTTGTCGGCTTTTGAATAAAATACCCAATTGGGTTGTCCCTCAAAAAATAAAAAATAAAAAAAGAAGAAGAAGAAGAAGAAGAAAAAAAAAAATTAGTTTGATTAAGAGTGAAATGTGAGAAGAGAGGGAAAAAGATAGTAGAAGCAAAATTAGTTTTGTTTGGTACTTATGTACAAAATAAAATATTAGTAGTGATTGTATATTTATGATTAAGATGATTCTAAAAAAGTAAATAGAAAAAGATCTATGCATTACAATGAACTTATTCAGGGGCAGAACCAGAAATTTGTGTTTGGCGGGGCCAAGTTGCGGCACTAATATATTTGTCAAGACAATCCCCCCTCCCTACACAAACACACACATATATATGTGTAAGGACCAGATTTGAGTCCCTATCCCAGAAGGTGGATGGACTTAGACCCAAAAAGCCTAAAACAATGAATTTATAGAGAATGGGTTGGAAAACTAGGCCTTATTGAATGAAGATAGACAAGTTTATGCTAAAGAAAATCGTCATCAGCAAAGTCAGAGGAGATTTGTTCTTATATATTTCTCTCAAGTTTGGTTACAAATGCAATTCTTGATTGCTACAGTCTTTTTCTCTTAATTTCTCAATCCCTCTCTCTCATTGCTTCCTTCTTCTTTTATACTCTCTTCCCCTTTCATCTTTACCCTCCACGTGCAGGCCAAATGAGTGGTCTTGTCCCATTAGCACCTCTTATAAGTCTTTTTGTAGTAGCTGTAAGGCTGAAAATCACTGATCAGGTATCACTTCCACATTAATGCGGCCAGAGATTTAGTTGCAAAGTATTTAATGCAGTGGTAGCAGCTTTCTCCTTAGATATTTTAAGACACCCCTATCCTATGTTTCTGCAATTCTTATCCGTACCAACAGAACTTCCCGAAACGTTTCTCTAGATGATAGACCACCTTGTCGAACCTCAGCTTTGGTTAGCCGAGGAGGCATTCATCCTCGGCCCACCCTCCTAGATCATTATGACCAAAACTAACTTCCTCAGATGACCTCTCATCCTTGACTTAGGCCTCAGGCCCAATATACGTGTAGATAATGAAATCCTAGCCCAACACCCCTACAATAGCCCCTCGAGATTCTTCTTTCTGGCTCCTCGGGAAGAGAGGAGGATCTCGATGTCACCTTAGCTAGTTCGCGCTCATCATACATCTCCTCTGCCTGTGTAAACGCCTTTTTAACTGCCCAAGACACATTCCTAATGCTTCGGCATTCGAGACTCCCCCTCATTAAATTTTTATGGCTCTAGGTTCTCCACATTCTACGATGCGATGCAGATCCAATGGCTAAGGATTCTGCTGGAACGTGGTCGAGAATTTTCCCACTTTTTAGCTTTCTTTCTAATATAAATACCACTCAAATCAATCACTCATCTCACTTTAGCATTCATTTAGCTCTAGCGCACATACACTAAACCTACCAACTTTCCCAACTCAATCGTGCCTTTACAAATACCGAAAGCCCGTCCAAGGATATTTTTCTCCTTTATGTAAGTCTTCATAAACCTTTATACTTTTTTTTTTCAGTATACTTTTCTGTTCTCTACAATTTTCTTCTCCTCGATCCCACTTTCTTCTCTCAATCTTCTTAGTAAATCCAAGTCTTTCTTAGGAATGGGTAGATTCGCTCATTTGGTAGACTCCGAGGAGGGAATAAAGAGTTTTAGAGCTCTGTATAGGATTCCTCCAAGTGTAGGTATTAGGTATTATAAGGAAGGGGAGTGGCATGAGAAAATGCAAGAGGGAGAAATGGTGATCTCAATGATTGCCTTTATAGAAGGAGGGATGAGCATCCCTATGGGTACTGTTACTAGGTACTACCTTGGGCCCATAGGTTCGCTCCCACCCAATGTGCGCCTAACATGTTCAAAATCTTAAGTTTTGTAGATGCCCTTAATGAGAAGATGGGCTTAAGGCTTACCCACCATGATACCAATTGGGTCTACAACCTATATCACTTAAAGGGGTAGGGGTATGACCTGAAATCTAGGTACCCCGAGGTTAGCCTCATTCAGTGCCTACCTGAATCCAACAAAGGCCAAAAAAAGATTTCCTGATTATGTCTGCCCGACAAAAGTGGGGCAACCAGGTGGGATGTTAGACCTAGAATAATTACTTTAAAGTTATCCCTTGTTTTCTTTCTCTTTTGCTTGTGCTTGTACACGAAATTTCCTCCGATTTGCACTATTTTGTTTCACTAATGATATATATTTTTTGTTTCTCTTGATGGCTTTGCAGATGGGAACGCGGCTATTCCCAATTTAATCTTGTGAACTAAACAAGTTTGGATAAGATCCTGAAGGCCGAGGTGTTCATCCACACTGATGGTCAACTCAGGGCAACCCACTTGATATTGGACCACATTCCAATATCCAAGAGTTTCCAAGTGCCTAAGTGCGTCATTAAAGTTGGGGATCCTCAGCTACAACGAATCAGTGTTGCAACCCCTGGCTTTCTGATCACCGACCCGATCCCAAAAGGCATTTTCTGCACCAACCCTATACCTGAAGGTATACCCAAGGTAGAGGCTTCTTCTTCCCGCCATATCATCAAGGAAAAGGAAAAAAAAAAAACCAGAAAAAGAAGAAAACATAGTTAAAGTGTCCGACTCTGAGGACGACTTCGAAGTGTTTAACCAACTTTTGTCTCCGGAGACTTCATTGGGTGACCTCGGCCACTCTTTTCTAGCTCAAAACAACCAACACCAAGGAGCTACTTCCCCTCCAGATGACATGGGCATCCAACGCAAACCGAAGTCCACCTTGCAAGAATTACTAAAGACCCAACTAGGGGAGAATGCACCTTGGAAGGCAGCCCAGACCAGGCTTCCCAACTCCCTCACCTGCCCTGTCCTTCCGACCAAAACCTACTGACTCAAAAAGAAAAAGGTAGCCAAAGGGCAAGAAGGTGGTGGAAGTTGGAAAAACACACCCCTCTCAAGAGGATGAGGCCTAAAGAGCGGCTAAGCAAGCTAAGGTAGGGCAAAAGGGTGCTGAGAAAAGGAGTGACCCTCAAGTCGCACCTCTAGCTTGGCTCCCCGCCCTAATGCTGGATAGGGCTCCTCTACCAGCCAGTGCCTCCATTAAAGACTTCCAAGGAGGGACGACCGGCTATGTGAACTACGCGGTGGAGCAGGCTCTACTGCTCCCTGAGGACATGGTTGAGCTTTAGTCTCGTGCTTCCTCAGCCTGAAGAGGTATCTTGCTATGGTATGTTCTCTACTTGACCCTTTTTTCTTCTCTTCTTCTTCTTATTCTTCTTCTTCTTCTTCTTTTCTTTTTTTTTTTTTTTTTAATTTACTTTCCTCTTCTTCATTTTCTAATCCATGTTTTTTTCCTTGGCGGGCTGTTCAAGCCTCCTTTTGGGTGGAGGAGATAACCAACTACTGCCACCGGCAGATGAAGGAGGAGGAGAGAAGGCGTAATGCCTCTGTGGAGGCCTTTAATATGGCTAAAAGGAGTATTCAAGAGCTTAAGAAGAAACTACTAGAAGACGGGAGGAAAAGAAAAAGTGCAGCAGCTGCTCTTAATAGTGTTGAGAAGCAAGCTGAGGGCTAAAAGGTGCTCCTTCGTAGCGCTGAGGATTAGCTAGCCGCCTCCAAAACTTAGATCTTTTCCCTTAAGAAGAAATTGGAGGAGACCGAGAAGGCAATGGAATGAGTTGAGAAGGCTTGGGATCAAGCTAAGCAAGATGGATATGACTTAGAAGTGGCAGAGACCGAGGAATCCTTCAAGGCTAAGGTCTCAAAGGTATGTAGGAACTACGGCTCCCAAGTATGGAATGAAGCTTTCAACCAAGCTGGGGTTAAGGCTTCATCTGTACTTAGGAGGGCAGAAAGTGTGTACTACCCCCCTGCCATCTAAGAGTTTGTTCCTTCTAGCTCGAGGACTAATACCACCTCTGAGGTGGCAGAAGTAGGCAAGGACAGTATGACCAATATTCCAACTTCTTCTGACAAACCCCCCGAGGAGGCCGAGCAACCCGGGGTCACAGAAAAAGAAAAGAACGCTAACTAGGGAGTGGCCCCTAATGCCATAAAGCCTCCAACTATCACCTAGGACCCTCCTGCAAAGAAAGAAGCTCCTAAAAAGATGGAGATTGTCTTGGCCACTCTTCCCCTAACTGCTAAGGCTAATCCAGTAAGCAACAGCCCTAAGGCCTTTGAAACAGCATCCACTCAGCCTATCCACGGCCCTCCCAAAGACAAGATTTTAATAAAAAAGAAATAATTTCTAGTGTAGTTTTTTTTTTTTTTTTTTAGATGCTGTTTTTACTTTCAAAGTTTGTAATTAGTGTGACCTCTTTGTATATAATCAGCCAAAACAACTCGCATGCAAATTGACCCAGCTGGAGAACTCTATTCAGTTCTGCCTTCAGCTAGAGGTCACCTCAAGAAGCAACCAAGCTCCCAAACCAAATTAAGAGCTAGCCACCTGTCCCATTGCCAACCATGTCGCGAATAGTACTAGAGGCTGACACCTGAAGGCTAATGGGCAATAAATACCCTTCTTCTCCAAGTTTTGGTCACAATTCAAAGAAGCCATAACCAAGACCTCCAAGCTCATGAAATCCTCAACCAAATAGTTTATTTTATTACTAAAAATGTATGTAATTGATTCATGAACCAAGCTCATGAATCCTAAGAGAGAAAATTTGGGAACATGTGGTTTGGAAGGCGTAAAGAGATCTCCAGCGGAACCCTCTGAAGTAGACTTAAACTTTAACACCTGACTTGGGGTGTTGAATCCTACTTCCTATGATCCAAATCTCAATTGCAATACTAGGATTCCTCCTTAATACTTGCCTTAATCCTATTGGCTGAACACAATCTCAGAATTCTTAGCATTTAATGCAAGATTATGTTGATTTTTACTCATGTGTGACATTGCCTAAAGAAGCAAAACAGCCCCAAAAAGCAAATCTCCCATTTTAGGCCAAATCCTAGGCTAATTAAGTATGTTGTCCTACCCCTGATTAGTTCTACGTTTTTGAAATTTTGCTAATCAATCCCTCACGCTTCACTATAAAAGGAAAATACAATCAACTCATGGAAGACAAAAAATCTTATCATAAAATTCTTCGCCCTTCATGTTATTTTCAGCCCATAAGTCAGTCCCTTAGTTCAGAAACTAACCTTTAGTCCATAAATGTTCATATACACTTACCCATAAACATCACATTTCATCTTTTCAGAAAATCCCAACACCTTAAAATAGACACACCAACCCCTCTGAAATTTCTGATTTTCTTGTCACTTTGCTTGTGGTTCAACTCTCCCCAAGCTCATAAATCATTCCCCCTAGCGCACACTCACTTAGCCTCAGATATTCCCTTTATTTTTTTGCATATTCACAGCCCATAAATGTTTCCTAATTAGTCATAAACAACCCTTTACCCATTAAAGACTTAGTCTCAGTATTAACTCTATCATACCATCACAAGCTTACATACCCACTCACTCAAAACAGCCTATACAACCCTATTCATGCCCCACATATATATTCCCCAAGCATCTTAGTTCAATATATGCTGCACTGAGCTGGAATCTCTCTCTCCCTTCATTCCATCTTATTTTTCCTCTTTTACTTGTAATTATAAAGCATTTAATCCTTCTCATTGCTATTATAATGAAAGTCATAATGTTTTGGATACTATGGAAGTTTTCTCTTATGTTAATTTAATAATAATAAGGAAAACATATAATTTTTACCATATAAACACACTTATTGACCTGTCATATGTCTACTGCTGGAGGTCTGTCATACTCACTACTGGACCATTTTTCCTCTTGTGTACTAGTCATAATAGACCCAATATATATTAACCAAGCATGGAAGAAATGCATAATTTTTACTATGCAAATACATTTATTGATTTTTCAAATATCTACCGTTGAACGTTTCTCTTGCTTATCTCTAGACTATTATTTAAGCACTTGTTATGGTGCGTCATCCTTTGTACTAGCTTATCTTTGCAAGAGGTATTTTTAGGGCCTTATAATAATCTTTGTTGGATGCAATTTAAACCTTGAGCAAAATGGGCATTTCACACTTTACCGATAGTCTTTGGGCCATGTTCCAAGCCTAAAGTCGAGTCTCGGTCTTCACTCCCCTAACATCATGTGGGTAACGAAAAACGCCCTGACAAGAAGTAGTTGAGTACTGATTATTGACTTTTCTAATAGACTTGGACCTTAAATAAGATTTTTCTTTGCTAAAACAATTAAGATTGGATCTTGATATTTATAACAGCATTAAATATGACTTTAATTTATTTAGGCCCCAAAAAAAAAAATTAATTAATAGTGCTCTTAGGCTGAAGTCTCTGCCTTCCATCTTTTTCTTTTTTCTTTTTTTCTTTAGGAAAATATAACAGTTCAACCACCTTGCGATGGAAGAATATTTCCTCTTCGTGCTTGATATGGACGTTCCTCATCTACGTTAAATATACGGTTATTATAGGACTTAGGAGTAGTACATATCAGTCAACCGAGGAAAAAAGAGAGTATTACATGGAAATTCCTCTTTAAGGTTATTTACCTAAATTATTATGACTTTTAATTGGAATTATAATATACATTTGTGTTAAACTTCCTTTCCATCTCCCATGTGTGTGTTTATTTCTCCACAAAAATAAAAATAAAAAGGTTATTTATTCACCTAGCTAGAAGTTCCATGGATTTTGCATGAAACCAATTTGAAATGTGACAACAGTATGTCGGCAACATAATCGACAACCGTTGACTTCCAACAACTACTAATTTGTTTCCATTCCATTTTCTTTTCTCATTTCTTTAAACTCGGCTTGCTAGTTGCTAGTTTCTGGTCGTCACAATCAACGTTAAGTGCAGTGACTGTGACTGTGACTGTTTTGGATAATTTCAATCTCGTGCAAGGATCACCAAATGATAATTTGAAGCTTGTATTTATGTTGCGTACGTAGTTGGACCATTTTTGTTGTCGTACTCTCTTGCTAATTTTCCCTGACCTGATATGGCATCACTAGTCTAGCTACTTCTTTTCTTTTATTCTTTTTTGTTTTAATTAAAATCATGTCTATCTTTTGGCACTTTATATATGCTTTTTGTTGATGAGCCTTTGTACTTCTTAGCAGTAAAATAAGCTTGTTGAATTTGCCTTACGTACTATTCTATTTGACCATTTGTACGCCCTAAAGTTTTCACGTTGCATTAGGTATTTTCCCCATCTTCATAGCCTATTCTCTAAGCTTCATCAAATATCCAGTGCTCGCTCTACTACATATGCAATTGATGCGGTTGTATATCAGTAAGAAATAAAATAATATTTTTTTATCAAATGAAAAACAAGAAAAAAGAAAGAGGGAAAAATGTTATCTCCACAATATTTTTTACAACATTTTTATAATAAATCTTAAATAGCAAATTATTATAGACTGTAAGTGATGGCAAAAAAATAATTCCAAGCTGTTAATTAACACTTAAGATTTGTTGTGAAAAATATTGTAAATGTAGCACTTTTCAAAAAATAAAAAAGAGAGCAATACACACAAAAAATTCACTACATTTTTCACAATAGTTGAGTTGGCAACCTTTTATTAGTTCTTACTTAGGTTTACCACTGACATCATTCTTTTACTTACCACTATCAATGTATCACATCAACATGTATGAAAAGTTTTATCAAATTTTTTGTGTCTATATATATACTTTCTAAAAAAAAATGTTACGTGGTTCATGTTAATTAGTAATAATTTTGCATTTAAAACAAGATAATATAATTTAAATAATATTTTATTTTTAAAAAAATCATATTTAAATATATAAAAGACCTCAATTTCAGGTTTTACTTTAGCCCCTGCCAAATATTTTATCATCAGTCTTAACTTATGCTTTATGCAACCAATTTTTAGAATTTCTAATGATTGTCTATACAATTGGAAATAAACATGTTATCATTATATGTTGAAAGTCATATAAAAATCTAAAATTTGTAATTAAGTACATAATTAGTCTATTTAATCCTCTCTTTCTCTCCATCTCTCTTTTTGATGATTAGTTGTGAACGATGAATTGAATAAATTGGATCCAAACCCGTTAATTCATTTGACTCGCATAAATGCATGTATATGAGAAAGGGATTTTTGGACTTATGGGTAACTCAGGTCGGCCAATTTTATTTTTTTCTTATCTTTTTTTGTTTGTTCTGTTGGTGAACCCCACTTCTTTTCTTCTCTTTTTTTTTTTTTTTTTTTTTTTTTTTTCTTTTTTTTTTTTAATTTGATGGTGACATTTAATCTATTTATAGAACAATCATTGTTATAAATTTTAAAATATTAATAACAAATCCATTGTAAACTATGTTTATATTTGATTTTTGTGGGAGCCTTTTTGTATTGTTGGGCCTCAATCCCTTCTGTTGTTCTTGTTTTATATATACATACATATATATATATATATATACACACATAGATAAGTTGTAGTAATGATATTTGAGTTTGGAGAATATTGTTTCATAAAATAAAAATTCAAGTTCTAGAATTTTCCAAGTGAAAATTCGAAATTCAACATTTTCGATCGATCGAAGCTTTGGCTAGATCAATCGAAATGGCAAGAAAATAATCTTGGAGTCTCTGGATGAATCGATCGATGTTTGATTCATGTTCGATCGTAGAACCCAACATCTTGGTTATATCCTGGAGACAAATTTGCGATAACCCTTTAGCAACAATAGTATGGAGGCAAATATTGTCTAAAAAAAACAATATTGTGCCTTCAAGTTATTTATTTTCTATTAGTCTTTTGTATTAACCTTGTTCTTCCATTACTACTTTGTGTAATATCCCTAACAGTGCTATGGCCCGTTAGTCTAAGGTAAGAGAGTTGGAATTAGCCTTGCTAGGACCGCGCTTCAGGTCAGCTTGTGCACAATTCAGGCTTACCTATTGTAGGTGCGTCCTGATATGAGTGTTGTGGGCTAGACACAAAGCATGGTCATGGCAGGAGCGACTACCGTAATAAAGTTAATAGAGTTATAGCAAAACAACACAGCAAGTAGAAATAACACTATAGCAGAAAAAGGCAAATAACTTAGTAACTTCTAGCCAGACAATAAGAAAATCCTCTAATAAGCATAACCAATGAAACAACTCGTCTACTGGATTATGGGCTGAGCTTTTTAGCAGAAGCAAACTCAAGAAGGAAACCAATCTCCAATGTAGGTAACCTTAACAAAAGGCTCCTGCCATAGAAGTTACTTGCTCTGAAGAAAGGACCTAAGTAATTTGAGCTTCAATTTACAATCTTCAGAAAGTGGGTATGTCAAGGAGGAGAGAAAATGTGCTCTATTAATGCATGCCTCTATTCCTATTGCCTTTCTCTGGCTTTCTTTTACTTAGTCTTTTTACCTTTTCTTTTTCTCTCCATGATTTCTCTTCTCTATTCTTTTCTACCTCTTACTTTCTTCCCCCCTTTTACTATTTATGGCTACCCCTTTTATACTGTTTGCCATTATAGAATTTACCATTTTTGTCCCTCAACTGTTTTTGGCTTCTTGTGGGCATCTCTCCAAGATTGCCCACTAACCTGCCGGTTGTCCAGCCATTACCTCTGCCAAAAGTGTACAACTCTCCATTTCTAAACAAAATTACTTGTCTTGTTTCTTAACTCTCTCTATTTTTGTTTCACCTTAATAAATAAGGATTAAGCTACCTCACCACCTACCTCTATGGCATGCATCAAGTGGTCCCAATCTACACTTACCTCTTTTGGATGAAATCCCATCCTAGCAGGACATTCCCCCAAAGAAGCTTGGGTGGGAACCCCAGAATAGACCTCTATTTCTCCCTACTACTAAACCACACCCTCTGAATACCTTGACCCATGGCCCCCCTCCTATGTATTGGTTGGGTACAAGTAGTTGATGCCCTGGTCCTTTGTGCAAGCTCCACTCTATCTGTGTTTGTTTCTTTCTGGCCTTCATGCCATTTCTACTGCTCTTGCGTTGTTTGGTTCTGCTGCGTGCACTGGTTTATGCTTATCTGTTCGTTTTATCCCTTCCTAGGCTAAGTATTGTCTAGGCGAAAGCCTTTGTCTCTGTAGGCTGCTAATCCCATGCTTTTGTCTCTCTTCTTCATGGTCGTGGGCCTTTTAGCCATTAATCTTGCCATACTGCTTCATTATGTTTGCTATGGCCTTTATCTTGCCTCTACTTCTCATTACCCCCGTGGGCTTGCTAGCTGGTATTCCTACCGTATTAGCCCATTGATCCATAATTCTCTCATTTGGGATTCCTCGGCCCATTTACTACATCTTTACCTCTTATCATTCTTGTGGGCTTATTAGCCATAATTCCTGCCATCTCAGGCCATTTAAGTTTACCACTTTATTTCTTGAGCTTTCTCAACCCATTTATTTTTTCTTTACCTCTTATTACTCCCATGGGTTTATTGCCTAATTTCTTGGGCTTCCTTGGCCCATTTACTACATCCTTAACTCTTATTACTCTTATAGGCTTGTTGGCCCTCATTCTTGCCACGTTAGCCTAATTAAGTTTACCACTTTATTCCTTGAGCTTCCTCGACCCATTTACTTCTTTTTTACCTCTCATTGTCCCTATGGGCTTACCACTTTATTCCTTGGGCTTTCTCGACCCACTTACCTTTTTTTTACCTTTTGTTACTTTCATGGGCCTGTTGACTATCAATCCTATCACGTCAGCCTACTGGGCTTGTTACCTCATTTTTTACCATTTTGCCCCTCATTTTCTTCTCATCTCCCTTATTGTTGGGCTTCTTCTGCTACGAAATGGGCATCAACAATTTTCTATATTGTACATGAGTATATTGATGAATTTACCCATTAACTTGAGGAGAAATTCTTAAATATGAACATCTCTGATCCTATATTTTTAATAAGTTTCTAATAGATTTTCTGTTGAAGGTCCTTTTTTGGAACCCGAATAGAAAGAAGGAAACCCAACCCACCAACATGGGCAGCACAGAAATGGCAAGCATAGAGTAAAACCATTAAACCCAAGCGGCAGGAATAATGGATCATAGGTCCATAAAATCAATAAATGGGCCTTGAGGAAGCAAATGGTCTCAAAAGAGTCCAGAAAGAAAGAAATAGCAAAAAGCAAACCTATGGACAGTGTATGATGTAGAAAAGTAAGAATGGGCCGCAGCAAGCCCAAAGCAATGCAAGCAAAGAAAGTAGGAGATTGAAGGCAGGCCCACAAACCCCAAGAATGAGTATGAAATAATTGGCCCGAGGAAGCCCAATGAAGTTAGTAAAAGCCCATGGGAACACAAAGTTAGGAAAAAGGCCGAGGAAACCCAAGACAAGCAAATGGGCCGAGGATGCCCAAGGGAAAACAAAAGGGACACAAGAGCCCATAAGTAAGAAAAACCCATGGCCATGCTAAACCATTGGGGAAAGAATAAGCGGCAGGCCTAAAAAGGTCTGGCAGGATCAAGTCAATACAGCAGGAATGACAAAGTAATATGACAGGACATGATGGCAATCAAGAAATAGGCTGGGAGAAATGTGAAGCTCAATATCAAATGAAGCCCAGTCCCTAAAGAGAGCAGGGAATTATAAAACAGCCCACATAAAAGGACAAAGAAGGGCGGCAGACTGTGCAAGCAAGCCTCAGATCGCGACAAACGCATGAGCAGCAAGCAAATTTTGGACATACATGAAAGGGAAGCATGCACAAGGCCCAGGCACTACCAATCTGTACCCAGCCAATATGGGACATGGTGGGGTCATGGGTCAGAGGTAAAGGGGTATGGTTTGGTGGTGGGGAGAGGGGAAAAGACCTATTCTGCGGCTCCTACCCAAGCTCTTTTGGGGGTTACATCCTGCTGGAATGACAGACCACCCAAAAGAAGCAAGGTTGAGGGAGGAATAGTTAGGTGCATGCCCTGAAGAATAGAGAGAGAAAGCACCTACACCGTGGCAGGAAAGGGTGCCACAGCAGACTAATAAATAAAACAACATGCCTTTGTCTAGTAAAGGAGAGTGGCACACAGACGAACCCTTGGTGGTTGGCAAGTACACCCAGACCAGACAAAGGTTGTTAAGGGGCAAAGTAGTAAAATCTAGTCATGGTAGGCACTATAAGAAGACCCTTCCCGTGCCCAGAAAAAAGCATCGAAAAACAGAGGAAGATCACGAAATAAAAAAGAAGGAAAGTAAAAAAACAAGGGAAAGGAAAAAGATAAGAGAAAAAACAGAAAACAAAGAAAGTTAACACAGTGGGCATGCACCAATAGGTCGATTTCCCTCTTTCCCTCTCAAAATCCTACTCTCTTCCAGAAAAGTAAAGAAAATGGATTTCTTTGGGCACTAACCATTCAAGTCCAGTCCCCTTAAAGTCATTAATCTCCACGACAGGATCTTTCCTGGGAGATTAGTTGCATTGAGAGGAAGCGTTCTTCCTCTTTGGTCTTTTGCTTCTACGAACCAAACTTGACTTGATTCATATTTATTTTTGATTAACTCATATTATCACTTACTCCTTTATTTCTTTGTAAAAGTCATTGTTATCACTGTGATTATGTTTCACAAGTAGGGATTTTTTGGTCATTCTCTGTTAAAAAATCAATGGACTCTGTTTTGTTGTTATTATATCTGCCTGTCATAACTCATTTAAAATAGTTCTGTCTGCCGTAAGTACATTCCTGGCAAACGAGGCATACTTTGTGCACAAGCTGACCCAAATTGAGTTGCAGTTGAACCGATCTCAACTCTCTTACTCAGAATACTCAGGCCCATTATCGCAGAAAGCAGCCCAGTCCAACGCAAAGCACAAAAAAGGCCCCTACATTTTCCAACTAAATTATGTACTTAATTATCCTTACTTATATAATATATATATATATATATATTTTCTTGGAACTCTACGTATTTATTATTTTTATAAGTGCTATAACTTCTTCTATTTATGTTTTACATACGATAATATACCAAAGGTTGATTTTTAGACAATGACATCTAGTTTTTCTTCTGTTGTGGTGAATAGTTAAAATTAATTATTGGATTGTAAATTAACTTGAAAATTACGTTTTTTTTTTTTTTTTATAACCTTTTATTTTTTAGTGATTCCATTTATTTACGCTCTTATTTATATTGATAGAAATATAAAAGGAATGGGTTCAAAATTATAATTTATTTATCTCTTATTTATAAAGTGAAAAAAGTACGGGTCATACTGGGTTAATCCAACCCCATCAAAGATCACAGTTTGTAAAATAACAACACGTTTTAGTGTTTACCCGTACCCACTTTGACCCATACCGACGCAAATCATTTGACAGGTTCTATAAGGGTTATATATTTATCCGTTTTTTCTAAAATTTAAAAGTATCAATTAGGAGGGTGCATTGAATTAGTATATTTTTGGATCAGTTTGTACTTATTTTCTCGTGTCTATTGGGCCTCTTATCTCCAAAAATATTCATACTTTGGATTAATATTTGGAATAAAACATTCAAAGCCCAAGTTTTGGGTGAGAATATGAGACATAATACGGTTGAGTGAGAAAATTATTGAGTGTAGGCGTGATCATGCCTGTGACCTGTGACCATGGTATATGGAATAAAATTAGAGCCAATTTTTTTGAGATAAAAAATAGAAAAATGAGAGAGCCAATTAGAACTGAACACATGTTATAAAATATTATATAAATTTTATTTGGGTTTTATTAAGTTGAGAAATACAAACCCTACATTGGATATCCTTATTACCAACCACACATTGTCTTAACCAAATCCAATTCTCTCTAGACATAAACGGTATACATAGAAATAACTACCACACATTGTCTAACCATAACCAAATCCAATTCTATTTAGATGGAAACCATATATATAGAAATATAGTATTTTATAAAAGAAATAAATTTTTTTTTTTAAATTAATTCTTTTGCAATGGAAATAAGTTTCAAAAAATAATTTCAATTCTCTTCATTAAAAACATTGCCAAAGCTCCCAAAGCACGTGAGGTGTCAAACCCTGCCATTGCCTTTGGATTAAAGGGATCAGGTTCGATGCACAGTGCCAATCAACTTTTCCCTAATATAATATGGCCTTATAAACATTAACAAGGAATTATATGTGTCGAGCAGTGGTGTCCACCAAGACCTCTAGCCGAGAATTATAGAAATAAAGCCCAGCCGAGGACGTCTAACCAAGTTTATTGACAGTTGTCTTGGACCGATAACTACAATCCAAGAAAGACACCTATTTAGAATTGATTTGCAACGAGGGCCGCGCGAACGCTGGCCCCCACTACCACAAATTACGACGTAGGCTCTGCCACTTGGGCAGACCTTAAGTCAGCACCCCTCCTTAAGTGCAATGGAAGTCACTGACCTAGGCCATGGGCCTTTTTGATCACCCATTGACCCCGTCCAGGTAAGTATGTTGCTTTGCGTTAGTGTTTTCCATTATATAGTAGCACCCATACGGTATTTTTCTTACTTCTTTCCGATGTGGGATTAGCCCCACAAAGACAAACATCCTAACTTTAAAATGCATTTACGGATTTACCCCCTTCCAGTTCCTGCTCAATCAAATGAATCACCCCCTTTTGCGAAAAGTGATTGCTATTCTCTCGAAGCAGAAGCCAATTAATCACCGTTGGCTAAGTCTGGAGTATCATATTGATATTGAGTAGCCATATTATAATATGATTAGCCTTCAGTCATCCCTTGGTCCTAATTTTGTAAATGTCTTTCCAGAGGGAGATGCGAGCGTAATACATTGAAAGGTGCCTTAGCTTGTAGGGTGTGATAATAATCAAATATGGTGGGCAAGAACTGTACTATGCAGTAGTATGTATATGTATAGAGAAGAGTATGAGTGAGGTGAGCGTGAGGTCCAGAGAGGAAGATGATGTTCTGCAAAGAAGCACTAAGAAGGTTAAAGAAAACCACCGTGACAGCTTGGGACAAGATAACCAGCGCCCTATCTCGGTCACGGAGGGGAGATCCTATAGAGATAAACTAGTGGGAGAGTGCACAGGTGTCTTTGAAAAAGTTTTTGACGTTGAGAACGTTATGGAGACGGAACCTCTATCAGACGATGAAGCGAATGAAGACCTGCCGGGTGAGACAACGGTGCACCTTTCTGGTAATAGAAAAGGCAAAATCCGAGCAGCCTGGACTAATGCACTTATAGTTAAGGTCTTTGGGAAAGCCGTAGGCTATCATTTTCTCATTTAAAGGCTGGTAAGCTTATGGAAACCAGTGGGCAAAATGGAGTGCATTGACCTCGGCAATGAATTTTTTCTTATTAGATTTTCCATTGTGGAAGACCGAGCACGAGTGCTCAAAGGTGGCCCATGGTTTGTTGGTGGCCACTATCTATCAATCAGATGCTGGGAACCAAACTTCATGGTAGAGACCGCTAAGCTCTCGGCTGTGGCAGTGTGGATTAGGCTTCCGGGGTTGCCCATTGAGTACTATGAACCATCGGTTCTGAGAGATATTGGCTTAGCCATAGGACCGGTGCTCAGAATAGATACTCAAACCGCAACGGAGGCGAGAGGACGTTTTGCAAGACTTTGTGTTAGGTGAACTTTGATAAACCTATTGTCAAACTCATCAAGATAGGTGGTATCCGTCAGCCTATGCAGTATGAAGGAATAAATGCTCTTTGTTTCTCATGTGGCCGTGTTGGCCATAAAACTGAAGGTTGCCCGTATAGAGTTAAAATGCCAGAGCAAGTGGAGAAGACGGTGGGGGATTCCGAAGCACATGGAAGTCACGAGCTAAGAAAGGACCATGTGGATCCTGACAGTGGTGATTTCGGGCCCTGGGTCCTAGTTGCAAGGAATAGGAAGCCTAGGAAAAATAGAAGTAAAGAGAATAGGCCCTTAACTCAAATAGGAAAAACTTTTTCCGGCCCAAGTAACCCAATTGCGTGCTGAGCCCAACTAATGTACCTGCACAGTCAGAATTGGGGTTAAACAAGGAAAATCACCTTCACGGTGACGTGATAGAAGAAAGTGTGAAGAGTGCAGAGAACTATAGCCATTTCCCAAACCGTGAAAAGTCTTCTTCCAAGCAAAAATTTCAGAAGGGTAAGGCCCTTACCCGTGGGCATCAATACAAGAAGAATCAGGCAGAAACCAGTGGACAAAATGCTTTAAGACAAAAGGCACCAGCTGAGTGGCGGGTTGTCAATTCGAACCTATTGGGTCAAGCACGCCTCTGAATTTTGGCACTGACTCAACAGATATGTCCAGAATAGGAATGGAGTTTAAGGGGTTTCATGCTAGGAGCTCCGAGGAAGCAAAATCAGCGCCGGTTGCGCGAAATTCTCAGGTCGGTGCTGAAGATCCGTGGGAAATTGGTTGCATTGCAGGTCCGGAAGTGAATTCTCTTTACCCTGAAGCAGCGGTGTTTCATCTTGAAAAGATTCAATCGGATCACTACCCGGTCAAGCTGTGTATGGATAATAACCAGAATATCCTTTTTCCTAGGCCATTTAGGTTTCAACCCATGTGGCTCTCCCACCCTTCTTTCCGGGGAGTAGTAAGAGATGCCTGGTCAAGTCAAGCTTCTCTGATGCAAGCTCAATCTTTTTTCACTGTTAAGGCCAACGCATGGAACAAGGCTGAATTTGGGAATCTATTTCACAGGAAGAGGAGATTAATGGCTAGGTTGAAAGGAATCCAAGAAAATATTTCCATTCGGCCTAATAATTTCTTGGTGGAGTTAGAAAGAAAGTTGCAGTTTGAATATGCAGAAGTGATAAAGTTAGAGGAAGAGTTTTGGGTAATGAAGGCCTGAATCCTTTGGCTTGTTGAGGGCGATCGAAACACTGCTTTTTACGATACTTCAGCACCGGTTCGCAGAAGAAGAAATCTTAGTTTATGCATGAAGGATAGAGTTGGGAATTGGCTACGTGGAGATAGGGAAATTGCTGACTTCATTAGAAAGGGTTTTATGGACCTTTTCACTTCAGACCATTGCTCGGCGCTTTAGCAAATTGGAATCCTCCATTTTGGCACTCATATTTAAATGAGGAAGAACCGACTTCTCTTGGCATTCTAGTGACTGATGAGGAGATCTCAGCTGCTCTATGGGGGCTAAAGCCCTTTAAGGCCCCTGGCCGGATGGCCTCCACGCGGGTTTTTTCCAACGGTTCTAGTTGGTTGTTAGGGAAACTGTGAAAAAGGAGGTGAAAGCTATTTTTAACTTTGGGAAAGTTCCGGAATACCTAAACAAAACTCTTATTACGCTTATTCCGAAATGCAAGAGTCCGGAAACTCTGAACAACTACCGCCCAATCAATTTGTGTAACACGGTTTATAAAGTGGTGACAAAGATAATTGTTGGTCGCATCCGGCCCTTGCTGTCTAGACTTATCTCACCCTTCCAATCAGCCTTTGTGCCAGGAAGAAAAGGTCTAGATAATGCAATTATTGTTCAGGAGATGATTCATTCTATGGCCAAAAAGAAAGGAAGAGGGGGGGTGATGGCAATTAAATTGGATCTGGAAAAGGCTTACGACCGACTTGAGTGGAGTTTCATTAGAGATACACTTAAGCTTTTCAGAGTACCTACTGCCTTGATATCTCTAATCATGAGTTGCATTTCCTCCTCTTCTATCTCTATCTTGTTCAATGGGGGTGCTTTGGAGACTTTTAACCCTTCTCGAGGAATTCGTCAAGGAGACCCTCTCTCGCCTTATATTTTCATCCTTTGCATGGAGGTTTTGGGAGCTCTTATTGAGGATAAATGCCATGAGAAGCTTTGGAACCCGGTAAAAGCATCTTAGGGAGGTCCCGCCTTATCGCACTTATTTTTTGCGGATGACCTTATGCTTTTTGCTAAGGCTGATCGGAAAAATTGCGTTGCAATAAGAGAGGTTATTGACTCTTTTTGTACCTTATCAGGGCAGAAAATTAGCGAGGAGAAATCTCGGGTCTATTTTTCACCAAATGTAGATCAGAACACGAGGGAAGAGTTATGTGAAGTGTTGGGATTCCGTTCCACCCCCTCCCTTGGAAAGTACTTGGGTTTCCCCATTACACATAAGGGTACCCCTCAAGACTTTGGATTTCTTATTGATCGCATTCAGAGCAAACTAGCTGGTTGGAAGGCAAACTTGCTATCTTTTGGGGACAGAATTGTTTTGACCCAAACAGTGACCTCTACCATTCCTAACTACACGATGCAATGTGTGCCCCTTCCCTCTAAAATACTTGAAGGTGTGGACAGATTGAATAGAAACTTTATGTGGGGCTCATCGAATAGGAAGAAAAAGCTTCACCTTATAGGATGGAAGAAAGTCACGAGAGAGAAGGAGGCAGGAGGCCTAGGTATCCAAGCGACTAAACCAAAGAATGCTGCATTGTTGGCTAAGCTGAATTGGAGGTTCAGAACTAAAAAATCATCATTATGGGTTCGTGTTCTAACCCATAAATACCAGGGGCTGAGAAAGAGACCCACCAATCTTCTCACACCCACTTCCTGCTCTTCCACCTGGTATGGTATCAAAATGGGAGAAATCATTGTCAGCAAGGGTGCTAAATGGGTTGCTGGGAAAGATAGTAACCTTTTGCTATGGTGTGACAAATGGCTAAGCGCAAGTATCCTTAGAAGTCGCATCTGTGGTCCTCTGAACAGAGGTGAGGAAAAAGTAAGATTGAAGGATATAGCTAGTTTCCATGGCTGGAACTGGGATAAGTTCTCCTTTTCTTTTCCTAAAGATATTCTTTTGGAAATGAAAGCCACTCCTATTCCCTATTCTAAGTCTAGAGAGGATAGACTATCATGGAGCTTATCCCCCAGCGGTGAATTCCAACTTAAGGATGCATATCGGTTAGCCAATGCTAATGAAAATTATCCAATAAATTGTTCCTTCAATGGAGTGTGGGTGTGGAAAGTTCCAAGTCTTCCTAAAATCAAGTGCTTCCTTTGGCAATGTTGCCATAAAAGCATTCCTGTGCGCTGCCTTCTCGCTGAAAGAGGTATGAATATCTCTCCATTGTGCCCCCTGTGTAATTCAGCCCCTGAGACGATCAGCCATGCTCTTAGGGACTGCCCAAAGGTACGGATTTTCTGGAATTCTTTCTCTCCCCCATATTCTGTTGCTAGTTTCTATGGCACACAATTTCTGGACTGGTTGAGGCTAAACTGTAAATCTAAGCAGCAATGTGGTGTTTCTAAGATTGATTGGGCCATTGTGTTCCCCATAGCTGCATGGAGTCTCTGGTTGCATCGGAACAGTGTTGTTTTTGGGAAACCAAACATTTGCAAAGACTTAAAGGCTGAGACATTAGCCAAGGCAGCCGAGATGGCCTACCTGGGCATCACCGAGAAGTACAACCAAACAAAGACAAAGATTCATGTAAGGTGGCTGCCTCCACCCCTCAATTGGTTTAAGTTAAATTCTGATGGTTCGTCCATGGGTAACCCTGGCTTGGCTGGAGGAGGTGGATTGATTCGAAATGAAGATGGCGAATGGGTGAAATGTTACGCAAGAGCTATAGGTAGTGCCACTAGTGTTGCAGCTGAACTATGGGCATTAAGAGATGAAATTCGCTTATGTATCTCCCTTAAAATCCCAGTGGTGGTTTTTGAGCTTGATGCAAAGTTGGTAGTTGATCTTTTGAAGAAAGACTTGGAGAAAGCAAATGGCATTGATGTTCTGGTTGCTGACTGCAGAGAAGGGCTTAAACAAATCCCTTTGGTGCGAATCCAACATTGCTATAGGGAGGCAAATAAGTGTGCCGATGCACTAGCGCGAAGGGGAGCTATTATGGATCAGGATTTTACTATTTTTATGGATCCCCCATTTAATGTTGTATTTTTGCTTAATTTAGATTCTGTTGGAACAATGTATGATCGATTTATTGCCTCTGTTTCAGAGGTCTTCTAGTTGTTAATGCATTATCCTCTTTACCAAAAAAAAAAAAAATGGTAGACATCTAGCTTTACTTCAGTTTGTGGTTGGCTCAGCTGGTAAGGGCACATAAGTCTGTGAATTGAGCCTAATTTTACCAGGGATGGATGGGAGAAGAACATCCTGATGATATATAATAATAGGCTAAGTGTTCATTTGAGATTCGCTTATTTTGCTAAAAATACTATAAATAAAAGTAAAAGTTAGTTGAAATAGTACAGTGGAACCGATAAATAGTACCAAAAAGTAATGTGGAACTCATAAATAATAGCAAAAATAAACTGAATAGTAAAATAAGTTGGCAAAAATAATCTTTGTCAAACAGGCTCTAAATGGGCCTTAAAAGGAGAGAGAGAGAGAGAGAAGTCAGACTTGTTGCTTGTGTACATAATTGTAGATACAAGATGAATTGACAGAATCTCACACAATGGTCAAGTTTTGTTGCATTGTCGTGGACTTTTTTTTTTTTTTGGCTGAATGCATTGACATGGACATGTTCCTACTAAGTACTAACCTAATAATATTGATTGCCAACTCCAGCAAGAAGTAAACTGAGTTGAATCCAATATTATTTGACACATCCCAACTCCAATTCACCCATTTGCCTTTCCTCTTATATTCTTTATCAACTTCATTGAATATGGCTTACAATATAACCACTCATGACTCTGAACCATCCATAACATGATACTTTTGCAGTACACTGCACTCCCGAATTTGCCTAACAAGAGAGAAATTTGAATTTGGGGTGTCATGAAAAAAATCAGAAAATTAGTGAATGAACAATGCACTTTATCTCTTTTCATTTCTTTTCTTTTAATCGGACTGTGTTGGTTCTCTTCTGAAATTGGAGCTAAGGGTTATAAGGCCTATCTACAATCTTACAAAGTCTCTAGCTCAAGGTAATTACAGGCGCAGTCTTGCAATGTTGCAATAGATGGACTAGCCCAAATATGAGTCACTGTTGATTTTGGGACACAACAAATGCTGAAGAAGACCTGGACCAAACTGTTACTAATGACTAGTTGTCTGCAAATAAAATTGTTTGGGAAGCAAACAAATTCAAAATAAAATTAGCAACAACTTTCAAGTTTTATAACTCAACTGGCACTTACTTATATTTTTAACAAAAACATCTAAAAGATCAAATCCCTTCTCTCTAACTAACGAATTATTATAATAAGCAAAAAATAGAAAACTTGTGAGCAAAGTTTGTCATCCATCAGTATTAATGTCAATGATGGTTAATGGAAGGTTAATCTAATTCAGACTATCATAGCGATAGCGATTGTAGTTAAGTAATGATTTAGTGGCAAATGGTGGTTGTCAACGTTTTGCTGGTTAAAAAACTATGTAAATTCGTAATGATCCAAATTATCAATTGGTAACAGTAACCATCCACTTCTGCTTGATCCTTTTGAAAAATCACATGTAATTATCAATTTATCAACCAACAATATGATTGCAATGAACAGGGCTAAGATCTAATTAATGGCGCTGATCATAAACAATCTAGATCTTTCATGTCCAGTCAATAAATTGCCTCAAAGTAATAAGTTTAATGAGCTCGGTTCTTAATACGTCGTTCATATTGGGGTACAATATCCTCAAAATCATTCCCAAAATAAATAGATAAATGGATTTGTGTCGTTAGTTGGTACAAATCTCCCATCTCTGTAATAATTAGACAGAAAACAGTTTTTTTTTTTGGAGAAACATTACAAGAAGTCACATGCCCTAAGATTGCGTTTTGAAAGTATAGAAAAGAAAATTAATATATATAAAGTAAAGAGTAAATTAAGATAGAATGATACTGAATAAAAATGAATGATGTGTGGTGTGCCTAAAATTTTAGGTTAAAATATAGTTTTCGTCCCTAAATAGCTAAACTTTAAAATAAATAAATAAAAACTAATTAAACTAGTCTCTAAAGTTTTGCAAATATTTCAATATATGGGGAAAAAAAAATTATTACCATACACCTTTTCGTTTATTTTCTTTAAATTAGGTAAAATTGTAATTTTCTCTTAATAAATAAGAGGTATATAGGTTCAAAATAAATGGAACATGTGTTTCATAATCTTAATTCATTCCATTTTTTCTATCTTTTTAAATATTTATTAAAAAAAACAGCTATGTATATTTATAGGAAAAATTAGATGTTTAAATATAAGGAAAAGAAAACATAATAATAACCTTACCATTATACATTGGGTAAATTACAACTTACCCACATAAATATGTAATTTTGCTCTACTTTTATGTCTCTCTTCTCAAAACAAAAAACACACACAAAAACAAGACAAAATAAGATAAAAAAATAGAGGGTTTTGTAAAAATCAAGAACCATCATGATCTTTTCCCCTTGCATCCCATTCAATCCATAACTACCTTTGTGTCTAGCTTTTCACACCTTGTGTTCCAAACTTCCAATTATCGTGTGGAATTTCCTTCTTTTGCTTACTTGTCTTTATGATTAGCTTCTTCTTATTCATTTGGCATCTGGGTTCTCATTAATTTTCCCTACAAACCTATTGTTTCCCCTCCTGGGGTTCATTATTGTACTGTACTTTCTGGAGTCTTTTGGTGGAATATTGCAGAAAATCAAGTTTATTTGTGATATGGGTACTGTTGAAAGTTATTTAGAAAATTGAGGAAAGAGAGTGAATTTTGGTAATACCGTTGCCGAAATTCTAACAAAAAGTATGAGAGAGTGAATTTTGGTAATACCGTTACTGAAATTCTTGCTACTCGAAATTACTGCCCAACTGCCAGGTGAAGTGCCCGAAGGAGGAGTGGCTGAAAGGAAACCAATTGTGGCAACCAAGTTGCTGAAATTGTAGGGGAGTAAGGAGAGAGAAAATAAGAATTGTGGCAACCAAGTTGTCGAAAATGGGAGGAAAAAAAAATGTAGCAACCAAGTTGCCGAAAATTTTGGGAGAAATTTAATAGTAATTTAGGCAATGAAGTTGCTGAAAATGAGGGAGAAAAAGAAGAAGATTTAGGCCGAAAATTGAAGGAAAAAAAAAAATTGTGGCAATGAAATTGCCGAAATGAAAGGAGGAAAAAAATAGTAGCAATTGATTTGTGGCAATGTTGTTGCCGAAATGGAAGGAAAAAAAATTGTGGCAATGGAATTGTCAAAATGGGAGGGGAAAAAAAAAGAATTATGGCAATGAAGTTGCCGAAAATTGGAGGAGAGAGAGAGAGAGAGAGAGAGAGAGAGAGAGAATTGTCCAGATAAAATATATATATATATATATATATTTGGAGGGGTCAATCACCTCACATCTTCCCCGTGATTCTTATTCTCCAAATACTTTGGAATATATTCTTTAATCATTCCCAACAAAATCTAACCTATTGATATGAATCTATACCATGGATTCTTTTTTGTCTTTTCATTTCTCTCCTCGATATAAAAGGTAGGCACCATCACTAAAGCATTGTATCTCCTACATTTTTCATATTGCTTCACTTACCTCTGATTGTTTGGTACTATATTACTCTTCTGCTTTGCTTCACACTGTGTTTGGTTAGGTGGAATTTAGAATGATGGAAAATGTAAGAAGGAAAATGAAGTGTAAAACTGAGCTTTCCTCTGTTTGGGAATGGAAAGAAAACAAGGGAAGTGGAAAACCCAGGAGAAAAGTTTCTCTCTCGGACCCACAATTTTTTTCCTCCCAAATTGGGAGGAAAAGCAAGGAGAGAAAACTACCTCAATGCAGTTTTACCATAATGCCCTCCAAATTTTTTTTTTCAACGTGACCTGAACGTTCTCTTCTCTCTTTTTTTTTTTTTTCAACGTGACCTGAACGTTTCTTCTCTCTCTGTTTTTTTTTTTTTTTCAACGTGACCTGATCTAATTTTTACGTTATAATATAAAAATATAAATATAAATTTATATATATGATGTGATAAATTTTATATTATGTAATGAGTACTGATGTAACCGAAAAAATCACATCTCTGGTTCGTCCAGACTGGTCGTCCAGAGAGTTGCAGTTAGCCAGACATCAGACCATTAGGCCGTCTCCAATTCGTCCAGGTACCACGTCCTTGGAATGTTGGACAATTGATCAGATCCAGGGAATGAAGTCAATAGAGTCGTCCATGCACAAGGTGCATGGACGACCACCCGACACGACAAAGAATCGTCCATGCGCAGATCGCATGGACGACTACACGAATACTTGGCGAACCTTGTAGCGGTTCATCAACCCGCGTTCATCGCCACGAATCCCTCTATTACATGTAACTTCCAACGACGGTTATGACTTTTCATAGCCGTTGAGAAAGTTATGTCCGAATTCCGAGATACTGGGGGAAGTTACTAAATTAGTAACCGCCCTAGGGTACCCTATATAAAGCCCGGTCTTCACCACGCAAAGGTATGAAAAATTTTCTGGAATTTTTTCGTTGAGAAAAGTTAGAACTCCATTAAAGGAAAAACTAACTTCATCATCGGAGGGTGTTTGGCCGGCTCACACCGGTCACCCTTTGATTGCTTTCTCTCTTTGTAGGCCTCCGCTAGTGTTGTGGTCCACCGAAGCCGAAGTGTTCAACCAGTTGGTCCCATACATCATCAAGTACAAATAAATCTATTTCTTACATATTATGTAACAAGAGTATAATAGTCAATTTATATTAATTACATTTTTCATCCTTCCATTTTTCTCTTCAACCAAACAAAAGAGTTTTCCACCGTCTCACTTTTCCACCCCTCCAACCAAACACACAAGAGAAAAATTAAATATTTTCCATCCTCCCACTTTTTCATCCTTCCACAATTTTTTATCCTCCCACTTTTCCACTCCTCCATCCAAACAGACCATTAGTGTGCACAACTAAAGATTGTAAGTTTTGGATTAATATGAGTTTTTTGCTTTACTTATTAACTTACAGTTTTATAAATTAACAGATTTATTATTATTGTATAACTATATACTTTGTAAATATTAGAAGCTAATACATTGTAAAATATTATGTATTGTTGTAGTTAATATTGTTTGTATAACTATGATTATGATTATGATTATTGTTGTTGTTGTTGTTGTTATTCAAATTTTAGATTAATGAATTTTTTATGGTTAGAGCTAAGAGAATTCTATTAAAGAGGATTGGTTCATTGATAATTTATTACTCTCCATCATAGTAGTTAAAATTATATTTTGTTTCCCTTTTCTTAAGTAACTTAGCATAACATTAACATTTAGAATGATCTATTATGGTTACGTTAATTATTTTATGTAACTTTTCATTTTGCTTTGTCTAAAACAAGACACATTATTTAATGTTCCCATGCATCCATATGATAATAGATAAATATTTCTAATATTGTGCAATTTTCTTTATTATTATTATACCTAAAACTTAGATTTTAAGGTTTATGAGCATATACTAACCTTTTTTTTTTTTTTGGTTTTCTTATAGCATATATGTATATTATAGGCTAATAAAATAAGTATTTATTTAAGGAAAATTTATGTCAATTTTGAAATAAATTTTTGCTATATGAAATTTTAGGCAAGAATTCATGGACAAATAATTTAAAATATATCATACAAGTCAATTCATGTTGCAAAACACATAATACAAAAACAAGATTTCCATGCTTAACTATTCCCCTAAAACATAACAACATGACTATTATAAAAAGAAAAGAAACTAGTTTCACCATAGGCAAAACCCCAAGTTAGCCATAGTGAGATTACCTGCCTCCATTGTAGTCATTGACAGGTGGCAGGGCACTGGATGGGTTTCTCGTGTCCCTCGTGGTCAGGTTGCCCAGCGGTCGGGGTAGATTCCCCGGCAACGCAGGTTAATAGCCAATGGGTCTAGACCTGGCTTGAGTGCATGGCAGGGGGCATAATGCTGCGACAGCGGCAGCCTTATTATTATTATTAATCGTACAATTTTCGTACAATTTTCTTTATTATTATTATACCTAAAACTTAGATTTAAGGTTTATGAGCATATACTAACCCTTTTTTTTTTGGTTTTCTTATAGCATATGTGTATATTATAGGCTAATAAAATAAGTATTTATTTAAGGAAAATTTATGTCAATTTTGAAATAAATTTTTGCTATATGAAATTTTAGGCAAGAATTTATGGACAAATAATTTAAAACATATCATACAAATCAGTTCATGTTGCAAAACACATAATACAAAAACAAGATTTTCATGCTTAACTATTCCCCTAAAACATAACAACATGAATATTATAAAAAGAAAAGAAACTAAATAAGGGATGTAACTCACCTTGTAAGAGATAAAGAATAAATAGATATTTGCAAGTGTTGTTCCTTATAGTTGTTTGAACAATGTATAGCATGCATGAATTGAAAATGGTTGATAGAATTATAAGGGGAATAAGAGTGTAAAAGAAGGTTGATAGAATTTTTAGGGGGAGAATAGTAGAAAATAAGAACTGTGAAAACTTCAGTAACATTAATGCTGTTTAAATAGGATGCAAGTTTCATATAAGTTAAATTCTTAGATTTTAAATTGTATAACTAGATATACTTGACCAAATATAACACAACATAGACTAAGATGGGACACCCTAATACAAAAAAATTACTTAACTATAAACATATATTCACTGCAAAGAATCTCTGCAAAAATCTCAATTTCTTTTTTTTTCTTTTTTTTTTGACAGTGTGCGTATCAATCATTTTTTTTCTTTCATTTTGTGTTGTAAGAATCTAGGTACTTTTTTTTTTTTTTATTTTATGAGAATAAGAATCAATGTACTTGAATCTAGATTCATTATTTGTTTCATAGGGCAAATCATGCAAAGAATACTTTTACAATACAAAATGAAAGAACATGACATGCACACAAACCAAACTATTTCGGTCAAAAATCCTACTGACACACAGAAAGAACAAGAATATGTGTACTTTTTAGAATAAGAATCCAATATATTTTTTTTATCCAAACAATTCTCTCTCTCTCTCTCTCTCTCTCTCTCTCTCTCTCTCCAATTTTCGGCAACTCCATTGCCACAATTCTTTTTTTTTTTTTTCAATTTTGGCAACAACATTGCCACAAATCAATTGCCACAATTCTTTTTTTTTTTCCCTCTAATTTTTGGCCTAAATCTTCTTTTCTCCAAGCTTGGTTGCCATAAAAAAAAAAAATTTCCCCTCATTTTCAGCAACTTCATTGCCAAAATTACTATTAAATTCCTCTCCAAGATTTTGGCAATTCCATTGCCACAAATCAATTTCCCCACACACACACACACACACACACATATATATATATATTTCCTCCAATCCATTGCCAAAATTACTATTATTCCTCCCCAAGATTTCGATAAATTAATTGACACAATTCTTTTTTTTTCTCCATTTTCTGCAACTTGGTTGCCACAATTTCTATTTTCTCTCTCCTCACTCCCCTACAATTTCGGCAACTTGGTTGCCACAATTTGTTTCCCTTTCGAGCACTCCACCTAGCACTTCGGGCACTTCACCTAACACTTCACCTGGGCAAGAGTTTCGAGCAACAAGAATTTCGGTAATGAGATTACTGAAATTCAAATTTTTTCTCCCTCCTCCCATCACATCATTTATCTTTTCTCTCTTATATTTTTGTTAGAATTTCGGCAACACCGTTGTCGAAATTCACTCTCTTTCCTCAATTTCCAAATAATTTTGAACAGTACCCATATCACAAATAAACTCAATTTTTTGCAATATTAAGCCAAAAGACTCGTACTTTCTTCAAGTTTTCCTTGTTTTCTTCTTTCTTTCTTTTTTCCTTTCTCTTGGGTTTCCTTTTTCTTCTCTTCCTTCCATCAATTTCAGTCTTTATTTGTAGCTTTTTATGTCTCTCTCTTTCTCTCTGAAATAGATCTCTAATGGTAGAATTTTGATGCTGACACCATTCATTTTGAGATAAACTAAGAGGAGGTTTAGATTGAGAATCACAACAAGAAATTGAATTTTGAAGTTTGATATCAAAAGATTAAACCAGAAAAAGAAATGAAGTGTTTCTTCTTCGAGGATAAATCCAAGAACAAGAGGATCAAATTCGGCCCTAGAGCTGAATAATCAAAATAAATCAGATACTTTGGCTATAAAGCGTGCAAGCAAGTCATCAAGTTCATTTCTAATTATGTGGCAGTAAAGAATTCTGTACTAAGGAAAAGCAGAATCTATTCTAACTGCCACTAGCTGAATGAGTGATGAACAACAATTGCTAGGTTGCATTTATAATTATGTGCTGTTCACCGTTCTTGATTGTTCCTGACTTCTGTTGATCTTGTTTTGTCTTATTTTTTAATGTGTTTTTTGTTTTGGAAAGAGAGAGATATAAAAGTTGAGGAAAAATTACATATTTAATCATATTTTTAAGAGAAATGGGTTACAAAACTCTAACTGAGCTAACCTTAGGTAGGTAAAATGTCACATTTCAAGCCATAGGTATGCAACTTAAGTTTCAATCAAACCACAAGTGGGTAAGTTGTAAATTGCCTCGATACATTATTATATTTAAATATAAAGATAAAAATTAAAAATCAATGCTACACTACGATTTGGCCTCTGAATTTGTAGTGATTCGTCAATTTGGTCCCAAGCTTTTAGATTTTGTTCCATTTAAATACTTATTTTTAAAAATGTGAACAATGTGATCCATTCCTAAATTGCTGTTACATTTTACCATACACCGAACTATACTTTTTTTATTTAACAAGTTTCTCTATGTAATATCTCCTTGACTCTTCAGTTTTCCATTTTTTTGCAATAAGACTAGAGCAGTGGTATTGGTGGAGGCAAAATGCGAAAATGCTAAATTTACAATTGCTAACCCAATAAAATAAAAGTGAGCTGCATCAGTGAAGCAAAAGCCAAAAAATTTGGCTTTGAGCTACAGTGCACAGCAAAAAATGCTAAATACACTAATCAAATAAAATAAAAGTGGGCTACATTAATGGAACAAAAGTCAAAGCCAAAAATGCTAAATTTACTAACCAAATAAAATAAAAGTGGGCTGCATTAGTGGAGCAAAAGCTAGATTATTTGGCTGTTGAGCTATAGTGCACAGCCAGCTGCTAATGTTAAAAAAAAAAAAACATTTTATTAATTGTGCATTTGGATTGCGTTTTGTTTACTGCATTTGCATTTTCCTTTTCTTTTTTTTTTGGATGCACGAGTTTCAACCTTTCACGAGACAATATGCACTGTTTAGTGGATCATGTGCACTATTTACGGGACCCACAAATGCTTTCTTCAGGAAAAAATTAAAAATAAGTCTCATGACACTATTCACACATTTAAAATTTATTTTGTTACAATATTTTCAATTTTCAGTAAAATAAGCGTTATCCAAATGAACCCTAAGATCCACGGTAGCTCATAGATTATTTAAATGATTATTTTCTTTTTCTTTTTTCTCTTCCTTTCTTATTTTCCTGTTGCAAGCCTCTAGCCTTTTTATTTTTATTTTTTCTCTTCCTTTCTTATTGTCAAGTTGCAAGCCTCCAGAACTTTTTCTTTTTCTTCCTTTCTTATTCTCTTACCAAAAATAATATGTTGTGGTTGTCATTTATTATAGTAGAAATATTATTTTATTATGTTATTTATATTATTTTATTGTGTTGAATGCTAAAATAAAACCACCGATGTTGAATGTTTTGTAAAGCGAGGTGGTAAAATAGATAAAATAACTTTTTATAATACTAAATTGCTAAATTTTTTGCACCACCAATACTAATACTCTTAGAAATTAGCCTATAACTAATTGAGCTCTCTCTTTGAAACTGTTCTAAAAAACTTGGGACAAAATTGCCCTTTGCCCTTTTCGGGCAAATTAAATAGTCTTATGTCCTCCTTTCCAAACTAATTAAGGAAATACCCCTTTTTTAAAACTCAATTTACTACAAATCGAGTTAAAAAAAAATTTCTGAAGCCCTATAGTGGCATTTTAAGGAGCTTATAGTGACGTTTTAAGTATCTATAGTGGCGTTTTTTTAACTCGACCTCCATGAAATCGAGTTATAGGAAATTTTTTTTTACCTATAACTCAATTTCATGAAAGTCGAGTTAAAAAATGCCACTATAGGTTCTTAAAATGTCACTATGGGTTCCTTAAAATGCCACTATAGGGTTTAATTCGATTTATAGTCAATCAAATTTTAAAAGATTGACATTTCCCTAATTAGTTTGGGAATGAGATAAGGCTATATAATTTGCCCGAAAAGGACAAAGGGCAAAGGGCAATTTTGTCCACAAAACTTGTAGTAATTTGTGAAGGAAAGTGGTTACTAACCTCAACATCTAAGTATAACGAAATGGGTTCCATGCAATATGTCTCAAATCAACCTGCATTGTCAAAGATAAGACAATATGATGTAGAAGAGATACCACAAATTTTCACTGAACATAGAGACCATTAGGCAAAGTTTGGACTTATAAAAAAAAAAAAGGATTCCCACGTATTTCTAAGCATTGCATTTTGAAACAAATTTGAGGTGTTTAATTGGACAATTGAGAATTTGTAAAAATCATTTAGCCTAGAATGCATTTTTCAAATTTGCATTTATGAAGCAGAAATTAAAAATCAAAAGTCAAGTCAATCTACAAGAAGTTCGAAAAGTAAAAGGCACCATTAAAAATCAATGGGGCCAAAGACATACTCACGTGAAATTTGGTGGCATAACCGTTCAGAGTTGACACAATACATTTTGAGGCCGAACGTGATAAATTTTTGTGGACTATTAAATATTAAATTTTATTTATTCAAAATTTTTATATACATATATTTCAAAAATTGTTCTTCATTCCTTTCTGAAATACAAAATTGCTAATACTTTTTTATATTTAGGTTTTATTAATATAACTTTTACAAGTTTTTTTTTTTTTGCAATAATTATTTAGTACATTCATAACAATTTTTTTTTTGAAACAATTTAGAGTTTCAATAGTGTTGGCGTTGGATTCTTTTGACTCAATATTTTGAGGGCAATCTCGAAAACAAGGAAAGAATGTAAACCCATAAATATTTTTTTCTTTTAAAAATATTAGTTATCATTCTACAATTTTGCGGCATTTTATTTGTTTAATTCAGGCCTTAAAACCTTTAAAAAATTTTTTTTCTATTTTTCTAAAATCTCATGCTTAACATGAATTAGGGTTTTCTAAGGTTTCTTAACTATTCTACTATGACTTCATAAGAAAATGAAATGGAATGTATTTAAGCAAGGGAAAGGAATGGGAAAGAATGAAATGGAATATAAGTAATCTTGTTTGGGAGTAACATAGATTGAATGGAATGAAATCATTTTATAACAATATTACTATTAAACTCATATTTTAAAATAAATGGTTGAATATATAGGAGTATTTTACGAGTTTTAGTAAAAAAATTCAATAAACCTAATTTTATTCCCTCCCTCATCCCAATTTTGGGGGGAATAAAAATTTAAGGTTTTAAGAGAATAAAGAGGAATAAGTGTTCCCTCTTACAAATTTCATTTCTCCCCATTTAAACTCCTAAATAAGAGAATGAATTTTTTATTCCCTCTATTAAAACTCACAAATAAAGAAAGGGAAAAATATTCTAAAAATATTATTTTTATTCCATTCCATTTTATTTCATTCTCTCCTCTCAAACAATAGCTAAATTAGTATTTCAGATCCAAGTATTTGAATTATTTATTAAAAAAAACTAGAGAGGTATCGTTCCAATTTTATCGAATATCCCCTACAAAAGGATGACACGCATAAATTGAGAAATGGTCCAAATTTTTATAGCTCAAAAAAAAAAATTTAGAGAGGTTATTTTTAGTAAATTCCATATTCTCCTTTTGAATTATTTCATTGAAACAGTCAGACAGAGATACTTTTTTTTTTTGGGTAGCGACCAACTACTTCAGAATAGCATTCAATGAAATCCTAAAGAATTTATGAAAAGGGATTCCCATAGCATACAGTAACAGAGTAAACTACTCTCTTCTCTTTTTCTTTTTCTTTTTTGATAAAAGTAAACTACTCTTTTTTGGTTGTTGACAAAACGCAAAATTTATTTATAATAAACAATTTAAAACTGACACTTTCAGCTGCTAGATTGCGTACGTGGTGGCCAATGTGTAGCCTTTAAGAGGGTGTGTGCGGCTCATAACACAAAGAAAGGGGGAAAAAAATAGTTACAAATTTTGGTTATAACAATAATAAGAAAATTAGATTTACGAAACTACACTTAGAGCATTCCCATTAAGAATGCTAAAAGTGGTATATGCTAAATTTTACCATCAACACACACAAAAAAAAATCACTCCATCAAAGATTTCAAATGGCAAAATTTTTGATACACAGCTACTATAAGCTTGTATCAATACAAGCTCATTATAGCTAGATTGTTAAAAAAAAAAAAAGTATATTCACCAACGGCTCTTTTTAAAATTGTTGTCTCTCTTTCCTCTCTCTCACTTCTCTCTTTTGTGGTTCATGATCTTTTCTCGTTGCTAATCTTTGCTCATCATCGTTAATATCTGCCTCTTCGTCGCTGATCTGTCCTCATTGTCGTCGATCTCTACCTCTTCATCACCGATCTGTCCTCCTCGTCGTCAATCTCTACCTCTTCGTCGTCGATCTATCTCCGATTCGCCTCCATCACAAACATCTCCCACTCTACCTCTTCGTTGTCGATCTGTCTCCGATTCACTGATCTATGATTATCACTCTCTCACGCCGATCTATGATTATCTCTCTTTCACGTCAATCTGTCTCCGATTCGCCGATCTATGATTATCTCTCTCTCACGCCTTAGGTTCCAATTTGTGCATATTTTGGTGGGTTTGTGATTTGGTTTTGGGTAGTGGGTTTGTGATTTGGTTTTGGATGGGTATGGTTTGTGGTGGGCTGGTGGTGGTGGGTATTTGTTTAATGGTTTTTTGCGGTGGATAGGTGGTGGTTGATGGTGGGTGGGTATGAGTTTTATGGTTTGGTTTTGGGTTTGGGTTTGTGATTTGATTTTGGGTTTGTTTTTGTTTGTGATTTTGGTGGTTGGGGGTTGAGGTTGTGGGCGGCGGTGGCAGTGTGTGTGGGCGGTGGTGGCAGTGGGTGTGGGCAGTGGGTTTGAGAGAAGACATATACGGAGGACAAAGGAAGAGAGAGGAAGAGAGAGATTGAGAATAAAAAAGAATAAAGAAATTATATTTTAATGAAATGGTAAAAAATATAAAACTTTTGATGTTGGGTGTATTGTAAAGTGGCATGTTAAAATAGATAAAGTAGGATTTTGAGATGGTAAATGCTAAATTTTTTAGAAATTTTGATGGGAATGGTCTTATGTGATTCTATATAATTATTTTAAGTGAGTCACACAAAATATTTTTTTACTATTGGTCAGCAAAATAAAAAGGTGGAATGAGAGATTTTTGGGTGTGGAATTTTGGTTGTGTTTATGGAAGTTGGTGGTTTGCAGCTGCTTCACAATTAATTGATCTTATTACTATTATCAATTTCGCGCTCCAAGACAAAAAACATTAAAAAAAAAAATCTAAAAAATCTAAAAAATTATTGGGATTTAATTTCTTCTTAGACTATCTTTAATGCATTCGCTGATACTATAGCCTAACAAGGTGTTTTCCTTCATGCAATCCATAAATAAGACTGTCAATAGTACAAAACATACAAGAAGTTACACCTTCGATACACCCCTGAAATAGAAATAATTTGATACTTAGAGCAATCGCATCAGTGGTTGCAAAAGTTTACAAAATACAAAAAGTGCTTAATTTTTCATATTTTAATAATAAAAAAACACCCACATCAGTCTTTGTAAAAGTGTACATATATGCAAAAGTGCTATAGTAACCGTATATATATGCACAGTTACTGTAGCTTTTGTATTTAATATTTTATTATTTTTTTCTCTCTCTTTCACCTTACTCTCTTTTTCTCTTTGGACCCTCTCACTCTCACCTCACTCTCACCACAACTGTGCCACCGCCGATTGCCATAGCTCTTGATAGAAGAAGAAGAAGATGCAGCCACCAACCCAACACCACCCAACCACCACCACCCCACGGAAAACCAAAATCATACCAAACCCAACTCAAATCAACTCAAATCCACCAAAAAACTCATCCCAAACCCGATGTTGCTACTGCCAATATCACTGCCGATGTTGCTACTGCCACCAGATCTACTGCTGACAAGCTGGCCTGGGCTAGGCTTTGCTTGTGAGAGCAAGCTCAGAGGAAGATGAGAGAGAGATGATGGATGAGAGAAAACTAAGAAGAGAAATATGAGGGAGAGATGATAAATCTGAGAGGGAGAGAGCTAATGGATCTGAGAGATAAGAGAGGCGAAGAGAGAGGCGAAGAGTTTAAGGATGAGTTTGTGGGTTAGCGATAGAGAGAGGCCGAAGAGTTTAAGGAGGAGACGTGTGAGAATTTAGATAAAGAGATAAAAGATAAATTTAATTATTTAAATAAAATAATATTAAAGGAAGAATAAAAAAATTTATTATTTATATGAAATAGCATGTATAATAAATAGACTGATGTAGTTTTCTTGTAAAAGTGATGGTGTAAAATAAAAAAAGTATATTCTTTTTGCAAAATAGATGGAATCTTTTATAATAATTGATGCGGTTGCTCTTATGCTACTGATACACCAACACAAAATAATATCTGCAATGATTTTAAAATTAACTTCAATATTTAGGAAGTCTTATGAAATAAAAAAAGAGGGGGGGGGGTGGGGAAGAGAAATAATCTAATTAAAGAGAAGAGAGTTGCACTGAGTAATATTTTCTTCTTAATTAACCATAATTCTTTTATACTCCATTTGTTTTGAAGTAAACTATTTTCAGGTGTTTGGTATGACAAATAAAAATTAAGCAAATTTGTTAGTGGCTGTAGACACTCGATTTTGCACCCATGATTTAATCAAGGAAGATGAATGGAATGACCATTCATGTACCCAAAATTTCATCATTGCATTACATGCATTAATTTGTTCATTTCATATCATAAAAATGATCTCGAGATTCTAACAATCACGACGGTATGTCCGACTAGACCATTGGAACCAAGAGTCAGAGCGATGGCTCCACTGACTAAACTACCAACAATCATAGTTGGAGCAATATCTCTGATGACCAGATCGCCAACACCGATCGACAAATCAATGTCTTCGATTACCAGACAACTGGCACTAGTTGATGTGTCTTTGGCAATCGGATCGCTGACACCAGTCTTCGAAGCACCAGACTGTTGGCATCAGTCACCAATGTAGAGTCTTTGGACATCAAACCAATGGAGTGGTATTTCCAGCCACCAGACCAATGACCTAGCGGCCAAATAGGGAAGAGGAAGCCACTATGTGTTTTGGAAAATATTTTACCAAGTTTTCAAAGATAAAACATTTCACAATTTTTTATAAAGGATTTTACAGTCAATGAAAAATATTTTACAAGTTTGACTATATTTTATTTGCAAACAAACACCTAAAAATGAAAAAACATTTTTCGAAAAATATTTTACTTTAAAACAAACAAAGCTTTTATAATTAAAATCTAGTTTAAATGGCACTTTTTAATTCTATTTAATTTAATGACAGATGACGTACGAATTAAAATGCTCACATTTGTAAAAATTATGGGCTAAGTTTTTTTTTTTTTTTTTTTAATTAAAAGACTGGTAATTTTATTAAGATAAAGATAAATTCAATACATCTTAAGTTAAAGCCAACTCAATGATAACTGGATCCTTCTCTACCCAAACTACAAAACTATCTAACCTTTTGGCATATTCAGCTAAAATATTTGCAGGTTTATTGCCTTCCCGCCTAACAAGGGAAACTTAAACAAAACAAAAGACTTGTAACCTATGGCAAATCCCAAAAACAATATTAGAGATGGCCATAGGTGGACAAGTCAAATCCCGAATAGAATAGTAGAAGTGAGTCGCTTTCAAAATGTGCATCTCTAATACCAACATCCCAAGTAAAGTTGACAGCTTCCTCAAGAGCTTTTGCATCAGCTTCCAACTGAACCTAAAGGGTAATGCAGCTTCTTGCTTAAAGCCGCTACAACTCTACCTTCATTGTCTTGGGTTACAATTCCCACACCTGAGGTTTGCTATTATGCAAAGACAGCCCCATCAATATTAAACTTTGTACCAGGGAGGCTAAGTTAACCAAATGAACAAAAAAAAAAAAAGGGGAGAGGTTTGGGCTTTTTTTATTATTATTATTTATAATTTTATGGAAGGTTTGGCCTTAAATTGATAATTTTTTGTTTTAAGAAGAAAAATTGATAATTTATACAAGCATGTTTGGGATTCGCTTATTTTGCTAAAACTTAAAACTTTTTGCTGAAAGTACTATAGATAAGGGTAAAAGTTAGTTGAAATAGTACAGTGAGACTCATAAATAGTACCAAAAAGTGTAATGAGGCCTATGAATAGTAGTAAAAATAAGTTGAATAGTAAAATAATTTGACAAAATTAATCATGCCAAATAGACACTTAGTTTTTAACTGTTAAGAGCAATTATATCAGCTTGTGCATAAGATTCGGTCTATTTTACACTTAAAACCTACTTTTTCTATTTTACACTATCACTTTTACAAAATACCCACATCAGTTTATCTATTATACATAATTATTTAATAAAATATTCATTATTTTATAATTTTTTATTACTCTCTCTCTCCCCGCCTCTCTCTCTCTCTCTCTCTCAGACCCATTCTCTACAACATCAAAGCAAGAAACCAAAGGCTATGGCAAGCACTGAACCCAAGCACGAGCACAGAGAAGAAGTGGAAGCCCCAACTACCAGCGATTTTTAAGCTCCGATCGGCAAGAAACCACCTCTCTCTCTTAGACCCATGCTCCAATCATTAAACTCGAGGAGATCGCCATCACCACCGGCGATCGTTAAGCTCCGATCGGCAAGAAACCGCCTCTCTCTCTCAGACTCATGCTCCGATTGTTAAGCTCAAGGAGATCGTCGTCACCACCGGCGAGGAGGATGAAACTTCCATCTCGATCCGTATGTTTCTCTTTCCTCTCTCTCTCTCTCACTCTCTCTATTCCTATGGTTTTCCCCTCTTTTTTTTTTTTTTTCTTTTTTTTTTATCGCGATCTAATTGAATCTAGGGATTTTTTATTTTGCAGCAAAGCTAAACTTTGCAAATTTTTCATCACTGGTTCTGTCAAGTTTCTCAAGCACAAAGAGCACCAAAGGTGATAGCTAAACTTTGCACATTTTTCATCACTGGTTTTGTCAAGTTTCTCAAGCACAAAGAGTACCAGAGAGAGAGAGAGAGAGAGAGAGAGAGAGAGAGAGAGAGAGAGAGAGAGAGAGAGAGAGAGAGAGAGAGAGAGAGAGAGAGAGAGAATGAATAAAATAATAAATGGAAGTGCTACAGTAACTGTGCATATATGCACAGTTACTGTAGCAATTGTGCATAAATGTACAATTATGCACAAACTGGTGTGAGTGTTGTTTTGCTTAAATTGTGTAAAAATTGCCTACTTTTTCCATTTTGCACAGTTATGGCCTAGCTGATGTAATTGCTCTAACTTCTTTTTGATACTATTCATGAATCTCATTGCACTTTTTGGTACTATTCATGAGTGATGAGTCTCATTATACTATATAGCAAACTTTTAATTTTTTTTTCTACATTTTCAATAAAAAGTTTTTAGTTTCAACTAAATAAACTATTCCCAAACGAATCCTCAATAACCAAAAGTTTATTGTAGACGTGTGTCTAGCTATACAATTTGACCCTTGGTTCCCAATGACAACCATAGAGCCACAATTTACTAAAACGTGGGGTACCCAAGTGCCTTAAAAACAACTTATCATTGTCCTTGTATCTATATAATATTTTTGCCTATGTAACGGTAAACAGTGTACTTCGTTATAGATACAACATACCTTGTTTTTGCATCAATCATGAAAAGTTCAAGTTTAAACACAAAGGAGGGGTTGATGGACACTGCAGAAAAACACTCCCTATGTGGGGATGAACTTGGATGTCCGCCAAACCCCAGCAATTCTTTATAAAAAGGGGATCAAAGCCTTTCAAAAGCACCTTTGAGTAACTCGCAAACCTCACTTTCTACGTACTAAAATCTGTTTTTAAAAAAAAAAAAACCAATTAAAGTTGCTCAATTGGTTTGCCGAATTCCTTTTTTTTTTTTTTTTTTAATGGATTTATTGATCATTCCATTTTGAGTGTTTGAAAGGTCTAATTTGAGAGTGAAAAAGGCCCAAAGAAGAAATTTCCACGAATCTTAGAGGGAACAGCTCAAAATCAAATAGTTGCTACGCAGTTGTGTTTTACCTAACCTATAGAACAGAGCCTCAATTTCCCTTGTGGTAAAGCTAATTCTTCTTTGTTTTGGTTGATTTTTAACTTTCCTTAATTTCTAATGAGCATGTATCCAAAAAAAAAAAAAAAAAAAAAAAATCTAATGACCATGTAGACTTAAGAGCATTTAGTACCCCACATGCTATATGCCATATGTTACCTTATTTTACCATTCAAGCACAAAAAATGCAATTACCCAGTCTTCTATTCCTAAAAAAATTTGCAATACTGTTACAGTACCATCATAAATTTACGATGGTACTGTAGCAGCATTGTAAAACCAAATAATATTTTTTTATTCTCACCTACAAATATTTGCCTCTTTCTCTCTCTTCATTGTCTCATCTTCTCTCTCTTGACAGAACATGGCTTCTCGGTCTCACATCTCTCTCACAGTGGTTCATTTTTTTTGGCATGGTCGTGGGTTCAGTGTTATCTAGTGGTTCGACAATGTGGTCCTGGCAGAGTGGGTCAAGATCAGCATGGTGGTTGATTGAGTGGTTAATTAAATAGTTATTACACATGAATAAGTATTCCATTACAAAATCAATTACAACATACCAAATTAAAACTAAAAACATTACTTCATAAAAAAAAAAAAATAAAAAAAAAACATTACAACATACCAAATTAAAACTAAAAACATAACACGAAATTTTATGGGCTGTGAATAACAAATATAATAAAATGATAAAAAGTGTGAACACACTTTCACGTAAGCTCACTGCTCACTGATAATTTTGTTTTATTGTAATCATGATATATCATCATCATCACCTTAGTGGCTATAAAAGGAAAAAAAAGGTTACTGACCACTTGGCTTTTTCAAAAATTCCCCCTCCAATATTTTTTATGGGTTTGACTTATTTTTAATATTTTTTTTAATTAGACATTTTTTATTGTTTTATATATACATTAGCAAATTATTGTGAGTTTTAATATTTACATTTTATTTAGTTTGTGGGTGATGTGACAGTTTCTCATTAAAACAAATTAAGATTTCAGTTAAAAAAAAATACTGAAGGTAAGTCAAACCCTATTTTTTTAATAAAATTTAAATTTTAGTGAATTGGCCCTCCTCATATTTAAGAAAATCGTACAAAAACTCATAAGTATTAATATCTAATGTTTTCCCCCCATATGTAATTCATTAATTTGATGAGTATTTAAAGCATATGTTTATAAATACATATAAGTGTTAATGATCTTCTTTATATTAAAAAAAAATAAATTATACTATTACTTATTTAAAGTATTATTGTCTCAAATTCAAAAAAAAAAAAAGAAGAAGTATTATTGTCTCATTTTTGTCTTATAATATTCACTATATGTTTATAAATACATATAAGTGTTAATGATCTTCTTTATATTAAAAAAAAATAAATTATACTATTACTTATTTAAAGTATTATTGTCTCAAATTCAAAAAAAAAAAAAGAAGTATTATTGTCTCATTTTTGTCTTATAATATTCACTTTTTTTTTCCATGTATAACTCATTTATTTTAGGATTACTTAGATTTTTTTTTTTTTTTGAAACGAGAATTACTTAGATTATATGTTCATGAAAGATATAAGTATATAACTAAGTAAATTTATTTAGTAAAAATATTTTTATTTTCTAAAAACAAACTTTTTTTTCTTTTTTCCTTAGAACTCTTTTAATTTTGTTATGTAGTGCAGGAAATATAAATGCACATTTTTCTTTTTGTTAAGAAATAAAATGCTATAATTTTTATAATAAAAAAAATTTGTGACATGTTCTACCTTTGTCATTCATTAAAAAAAATATTTTCTATGTAATTTTTGTTATTATAATATTTATCTTATATTACATTGTATATGTTAAGGCATATCGAAGTGACATAGCTTTGCCTTTTGAAATTTTTTTCTTTTTTTTTTTGGCTTTGTCAATGTGTATTAGGATAAAATTTGGAAAATTTGGAAAAAAATTCAAGCTTTGTTTGATCGGCTAAAGTTTATAAGCTCAACTTTTAACTTTTATGTACAGCTTTTTAAAATTTTACTTTTTCTTACTTTTTTAAAGTACAAGTATATTTTATCATACTTTTAGCAAAAAACTGAGTGTGCGTTTGGATAACTTTTTTTTGCTAGCTTATTTTTGCTACTATTCATTGGTCCCACTGGACTTTTTTGTACTATTTATGGGTCTCGTTGTTAGGAGTGTCCACGGTTTGGTTCAGGTCGGGTTTGTGCCCAACCCGAAACTGACCTACTCACATTGGGTGGAAGGCTAAACAAACTGCCGCCGACCACAAACAACCTCAGGTTGAGTTGGATCAGTCTCCGGTGGACAACGGTCAGGTCGGTCGAAGTCAGAGTGAGTTTCAACCACTAGATCTTTGCCGAATCTTCGCTGGATCTATTGATTTTTCTTCAAATCTGTGTTACAACCATGGGATCGAAGCAAAAAGCACCACCTCAACCCTAGATTTGAGCAAAAACTTCCATCTCATTGCCGAATTTAAGCAAAAAAAAAACTAGAATTTTGCAGGATCTGACCAAAAACTACCAAATCTTCATCGGATCTGAGTGGATTTAGGTAGATCTGGCCCTCTTTCATGGGTTTCGTTGGTTGGATCGGGTTCATTGGGTTTTGGAAAAGAAAACTTGCCATCCGACCCGCCTAAGTCGGTTTTTGGTGGCGAAGACCCGCCGTCGACCGTCACTAGCATTGGGTTGGCTTGGGCGGTTTAGGCGGGTGGGCCGGTTTTCGGTTTTCGGTGGACAGCCCTACTCACTGTACTATTTTAGTTAATTTTTACCTTTATCTACAGTACTTTCAGCAAAAAATTTTTAATTTTAGTAAAATAAACGATTCTCAAACAGATCCTAAATAAACTATTCCGAAACAAACACAAAATTTGTCATTGACTTTTTCTTTGGAACTGTGCATTTTTTGTATTCTGGTGGGTTACAAAGAAATGAGTTTGTAAGATAGTATGTGAATCTTTTTGTAGAGAAGTGTTCATAGTATTTTTACAATAATTTCACAACAAATTTTAGTTGGCAATCTGTTATTGGTTTTCATTAGGGCTTACCATTGGTATTACCTTTTTATCTACATTAACAATTTACCATGTAAGATTTGTTGAAAAATAATGTGTTCGTAGAATTTATGATCTTTTTTTTGAAGAAATATGTGTTTATAGTCTTGTTAATAAGTGTCCTTAAGACAATTGTTAATAAATTATTTTAAGAAAGTTTTGACATTACTTTAAAAATATGTATAATAAAAAAAACTATTAAAACAATTAATTTATTTTTTTATTTTCTCAAAAAAAAGTTTAGAACTTTTTTTTGAGAAAAAAAAAAATCTAAACTTTTTTTTGAGAAAAAAAAAAAGTTTCTAAACTAACATTGTTAGATATCCATTCTAAACTTTTTTTTGAGAAAAAAAAAAAAGTTTCTAAACTAACATCGTTAGATATCCATTAACCTTTCTCAGAGGTTACAGCGATACTCATAATAATATTTAGGTACATTTTATTTTATGTTATGTGTTAAGTTATTTAATAAAATTCATCTATATTATTACTTTGATCAATAAATTAAATAATTAAACCATAGTAAATTTTTTTAGCTAAACCATAGTGACAGTCTGACAGACTGACAGGGTTGAATTTGATTAGTTGCTTTTGAAAACATAACACCATTGCACTGGTCAATACGCAATACACAAAAGTCAGGAGTCTACCGAAAGTTTTGGACAAAGGATAACATAAAAAATATATATATATATATATATACGGACGTAAAACTGGGGTTAAAACTAATTTGTAGTATTTTTGTGCAACAAAGAACAAGACAAAGCTGTGTACACAGTACATCTCTGTTGTCTCTTGCCTGTCTCCGTTTTGTATTCACTTACGAAGCCTTACTCCTCTACTCACCCTTCACATCCCACTGTTCCAAAAACCAAAAGAGTGAGCTCCTTGGAAACTGCGCTAACAACAACAACAACTCCAAGAAGAAGAAGAAGAAGAAGAAGAAGAAGAATAAGAAAGAAGAAGATTAAGCTTAATATTTATGGCTGTTTCCTTGCTTCTCAAACAATAGCTAACTGTCTCTCCCAAACTCACCCCACCTACCTCGTCTCAAACTCAAACATTCACCAGGTACAAATCAAAACCTACATATATAATGTTGCTTTGCTTTACTTTTATTTTTTTCCTTTTTCTCTCACTACACTCTTCATTGGGCAAGCTTAGAGTAAGAGAATATCCTAGTAAAACAAAAGCAACACTTTATTGTACTGTGTTCTGTAGTCTGGTTTCTCACATTTTCTCGGCAACCAAACGAGGTTATTACATGCTTTTTGTTCTTTTTTGTTGTTGGGTTTTTTAATTCCATCACCTTTTTCTTCTTCACTTTCTCTAGCTGTAATGATGTTTCTTTTTGAGGTGCTTTTTGGATGAAATCTTAGTTTATAGAAAAGTCATATTATGCAGAAAACTTCTTACAACCTTTGCTTTTTCATCGAGCTCCAGAGCTGGAAGAATTCCAGGCTTTTTGTTCTTTTGTACACTTTGTAAAGAAAATCGAATCTCAAAAAGGTTGTTTGTATTTTTCCAACTTTCTTTAAAAATAGAAAAAACTAAAATTTTCTTTATAAAATATTTTCCCCCAAAGGTCGTCTTCTCGTTGATATCTACTGCTGCATTGCTTGCCTTTACTGACTCTTTCGGTGGTGATTTCCTTATGCTTTAGATCTGTTTGCTTTTGTTTGTTTCCTGGGAAAATAGTGCGGGAAAATGTAACTTCATGTACTTTATCCTCTCTCCTTTTACTTTTCCTTATTTCATGGGAAAAAGTTTCTGAGAGTTAAACAAAGATTCTTTTTTGGGGGGTTCAGCAAAATTGACTGATAGTTTTTTTCACGGGAAAAAGTTTCTGAGAAAGTATTTTCTGTAGAAACAAACGGATTAATGGTAAGGCTTTTAGCAGACACAATCAGAGTGTAAGAGCATTTTCTTAAAAGACCCCTCTTTTTTTTTTTTTTTGGGGTCCTTCAAATTCTAAACCCCACACTGCACTGTGTTTCTCCATTCTTCACGGCAAAAATGGAGGTGGAAGGATACTACTTCATCTTTTTTTTTTTTGATAGGAAACTACTTCATCTTTTTAAATTTACAGAAATGCCACTGAATTTACTATTTCATGTTTGTATTTTATGTAGATAGAAAGATAGATAAGGGATATTTCTGTGATTTTGTCCACTCTGTCCTGGTGCTGTAGCCTGTAGGTCCCCTCTGACTTGAATAAATTGGTTTTGAGTTGGAGTTGGTAAAAGCTGAATAAGATCCGCTCCTTCTAATAAGGGCCTTTTTTTTTACCTTTAAATTTTAAAATTTTCCTTTTGGGTTTCTCCTTTGGATTTTTTATTCTTTTTCTGTTCAATCAAATTTATGGTTTGCAACTTTGCATATCTTGCAATTATGGCTTCATATGCGGTGGTAAAGGGCACATGCTCTTCTTCGTGAACCCATTAATTTCATCGTGTACATAATTCACATTGGATACCTCTTTTCTCAGTTGTGATTTTTTTTTTCCTGAACTGTTGTTACAGGGTCTTGTGGGACAGGCAGCATTGAAGTAAGTTTGCTCATACATCAACCCCATCTTCACTTTGTTCCTAGAAAGGCAGTTAAATCATGCAGACCCCAAAAGCAAGGTAATCTTAAATGCTTTTTTGTTTTCTCTCATTCTTTTGGAGCTAGGCTCCTTCCTTGGCATGTGACCTGTTAAAGGGGTTGTTTTGGTATTTGAGGCAAGACAATGCTCTACAAATCTTAATGGTATATTGTTGTTGTCCCATTTGCCATTTATGGTCAATAGGAAAAAAACTGCACTAAAGGACTAAAAGAGTACCTCAGAGGTGCATCAGTGCCATCTAACTTTGTTGGTTTTTGATGGATTTTTAGTTGTGGTTTGAACATTGTGATTGCCAGATCCTTGATATTTTAGCATTTTTCTCTTTCATATATTTTTTTTCTTGGGTTCGTCTTTTTTCATTTAAAATATCAACATACGCATCACGTATCCCAGTTTGTTATGAGTTCATGCAACTTTCACCAACTAAATTACTACTGAGGACCCTCTTTTATGGTGGTAAGAATCTCAACTTTCAAGTTGCTATTTCAACATCAAACAAATATATGCTATTTGTCCTTGTCTGCTGCCCTGAAATGTGGCTATTATGGGGCCTCTTATGGACCCGTTGATCTAAATTATTGTTTCTAATTGCTAACTCTTTGGACACTAGAGTTTTTGTCACTTAGTTTTTATGTGACAAAAGATGTGACTAAGTTGAATTATTAGTATTTACTCTCAGTGAAGTCTTGATTATCATTTTCATTTTCATGATGAGTATGGTGGTGTCTGGAATACATTTGACTCGAGAATTCATATAAAAGGTGCAAATGGCAGGTTTCTTAGAATGGACCATAATCTTCATCCAGTTTGAAGAAGTCATATTTAAAAAATTATTATTTGTTATACTTTTATAGGTTTTTTGGTTCAGTTTTCATGTGTGTTGTGAGTGCATGTTTTAGCGACTAAGTTTTGACTCCTAAATTGAAAAATACTGACAAGTGTGAGAAATTGATTGGACCAAAACTTAAGAGGCTTAAGCTTTTGGTTTAGCTGCTAACCAACATGCATATCCATAAGCTTTGGACAGTGCTAATCGCTTAACCCATGTTATAACTGATATTCAATTTAGAGAGACAACCGAAGTTGCCATGAACATTGATTAGCCACCTGATTGTCCTAGACTTCCCTCTTTCTCTCTCTGAAAATAACAAAAAAACTCTAATCATTAGAGTTTAGATATAGATGTAATATGTATGTTTGAATTTGAATTCCCCAATTAATCCAATTTAAGAACTCATTTTCATGGGAGTAGGAATATATGCCAAAACTAGTATTTCAATTCTATATTCTAATCAGTGCTGTTATTAGATTAATATTTTTTACTGTAAGTTTCCTATCTTTTTGAAATATTTCTTACGAGTTACATTTCCATATAATTCCTGGTAAAGTATAATGCTTTCATTCAAGTTTTATCACACTGAGGATATGATGGCCGGCTAGTCCATCAATCAGCTGGCTGACTTAGAGTATGGTATAAATTTATTCATAAACTCTCAGAAACTATGCAAGTCTAAGGAGAGTGTCACTCGTGTATGTCATCTTAAACAAACAGTGCATAGTTGCAGAAACTGAGAAGTGTTTTTTAAATATGAGGTTGTGATTGTTGATACTGCTATAACATATACCTGATTGTCGTGTCACTTTATCTCAGAAGTGGCTCCTCAGAGGTGCCTCAGAAAGTTTCTCCTCGAGCTGTACGCCAACTCAAGCCAACTGCAATAGAGACTGATGTTGCAACTGCTTCAGCTCAGACTAGTAGAGCACCCAAAGATAGAAGCCCAAAAGTTGTTGAGCGAAGGTCACCCAGAAGCCCAGTGACTGAGGTACTTCAATAAATGGATCCACCAACCTGGTGTAGTTATACTTACACAATCTAGTGATTGCAATACCTTTGAAATCAATTGTAAGCAAAGTGTAAGAGCCCAGACATTTAGGATTTTGGTGTTTGGATGTTTTGAGCAAGCCCTGGCTCGGACCTCTCTCTCTTTGATAAATTAGAAATTAGAATGCGCATAAAATTCCTTTGCCTTCTCTTTTTCTATGGATTTAGCACCACATATTACTATGATAGGAATGGAAGTGCACATGTTGTGTAATAGTTCCTATATGTTTTTCTATACAAACTTACAGGAGTTTGCAAGTTTTTGAGTATTTCTAAGTTTGCATATTTCTTCCTTCTTACTCCAGAAGAAGCGCCCGAGCAGAATATCTGAATTGGAAACCCAGGTTTCTCATCTTCAGGAGGAACTGAAGAAGGCAAAGGACCAGCTGAGTTCTTCTGAATTATGGAAGCAGCAATCCCAGCAAGATGCTGAGGAGTCCAAAAACAAGCTATTGGTTGTGTCTTCAGAGCTTGAAGAGTCCCAGCTGCAGCTTCAGGAGCTGTCTGCTTCTGAGGAAGCCCGTGTTGTTGAGCTACAAAAGATCTCAAAAGAAAGGGATCTAGCATGGCAGTCCGAGCTCGAGGCTGTCCAGAGGCAAAACTCAGTCGACTCAGCCGCATTGGCCTCTGCCATGAATGAGATTCAGCAACTTAGGGTCCAGCTTGGAATGGTAGCTGAATCTGGTTCTGCACAAACCAAGAACAAAGAATCAGCAAATGAAGAGCTTGAGAGCTTGAAAGCAAACCTTGCAGAAACTCTTTCTCTTGTGGCCAACATGAAAAACCAACTACAGGACTGCAAAGAATCAGAAGCTCAGGCACAAGCACTGGTTGGTGAAACTCTGCTGCAACTGGAAACTGCTAGACAAACTGTAGAGGTGCTCAAATCAGATAGCATGAAATCCATGGAAGCTTACCACTCTGTTGCCTCAGAGTTAGACCAGTCAAGGGCACGTGTGAATTTCCTAGAAGAACTTGTTAGCAAGCTTGAGGCAGGCCTAAAAAATATTAGTGGCGATGTTTCTCAAAATCCTGCAGGTGATCATAACATTGAGCTGGAACTTGGAAAAGATAAAGAGACAGGGGAATCAATCAAGAATAAAGCAGAACTTCACTCTTTGAAGTCTGAGGTGTCTCGACTAAGATCTGCATTAGAAATTGCTGAGAGCAAATACCATGAAGAACAAATTCGGAGCACAGTGCAGATAAGAAGTGCTTATGAACTTGTGGAGCAGATAAAATCTGGATCAAGTCTAAGAGAGGCTGCACTGGAGGCAGAACTAAAGAAAAAGAAAGCTGATGTTGAGGAGTTAAAAGCAAACCTGATGGATAAAGAAACTGAATTACAGGGTATTTCAGAGGAGAATGAGGGGTTGAATTTGAAGCTTGAGAAGAGCTTGTCATGCCAGAGGGAATATGAACTGGAAAAGGAGCTGAAGAAATTAAATGAATGTGTTTTAGAGTTGAGGGCCAATCTGATGGATAAGGAGACAGAATTGCAGAGTATATCAGAGGAAAATGAAATGCTGAAACTGGAAATCAAGAAAAGGGAAATGGACAGGGGTAAAGCGAATGATCATGTAGTTGCAGAAGTGGAGGCAGCAAAGGCTGCAGAGCGAGAGGCTCTTATGAAACTTGGAATAGTGATGGAGGAAGCAGATAAGTCAAACAGGAGGGCAGCGAGGGTGACTGAGCAGCTAGAGGCAGCACAAGCAGCAAATTCAGAAATGGAGGCTGAGTTGAGAAGGCTAAAGGTGCAGTCTGACCAGTGGAGGAAGGCTGCTGAAGCAGCTGCGGCCATGATTTCAGCTGGGAATAATGGGAAGTTCATGGAGAGAACTGCATCATTGGACAGCAACTATAATTCCATTGCAGGGAAGATAGGCTCACCTTACTCCGAAGACATGGAAGATGATTTACTGAAGAAAAAAAATGGTAACATGCTGAAGAAGATTGGAGTGCTGTGGAAGAAGCCACAGAAATAGGAACACCACGGGACAGGTTGATTGTATTAGCTATGGTCGTGCCATTTTTTTTTTTCCATTTATTCATATTCGTTCTTTTTTCCATAACTGCATGTATCTTTCTTGTGACAGATAGTTTGGTGGTATGTTCAACCCAGTTATTTCATTGAGTGTTAGCATTCTTCCAAAGCTCTCAGTGGTGGCGAAATGGAAGTAATTACTCAGTTTTTGGGGCATTTTGTGTTAACCCATGAATATATATTGTAGTATCCTATATCCTGTTTATGTGACAATTGCTGCTCTTAATTTTGTAAGGAAATATTATAGAACTCCAGGACAATGACGGAGTTAATGACAAACATGGGTTTCACCTGATATAATTGTCTCCGTAAGAAAATATTTACTATTCTATATACTTGGAGTCGTTTTATGGATACATTGGAGTATTTGATTATTACAGCATGGCTCTTGCTTTGTAAATTCATGGTTGGGACTGTATATATTCAAAATTTTGGAAGCTTCTTTCTTTTTACCCTATTAACCCCTTGAATTATTGGGTTTTCTTCTCTATCTTTCTTGTTTGGTAAGCATATCATGCATCCCAGGGGTATAGCATTTCTCTTCTACGTGTTAATTTTGAAAAATCCAAACATCTTTGAGAGGTAGGAATTTATGAAATGAAACTCGGGAAGATCTTAGTATAAAATGAGATGAAATATAACCAAGCATATCATTTTGATCAAGAGGTTGAATTGAACCGATCAAAGGAAGAATTAGGCCAAAAATTGGGTAACAAAGCAGCAAGCTTAATTTAATGGCAGGTTATCCTTGTGGTATCATGCCTTGGTGGTCTGCTACCTCGGGTCATAACTCAATTGATCTGTGTCTATAATATACCGTGTCAGAAACAAAGGAAATGCTAAAACTTTTTGGTTTGTTACTGAAAAGAAATTACAGAAGCAAGAGGAATAAAGGAAGAGATAAACTGAGCTAGAGACGAGAGTTACAAAGAAAATGTATTAGATTCTCATTCATTAAAAATGATCTGTATAAAGTGTTCCTTTTCTAGGAAATGAGAGTTCAATCCGAAGAAAATTTCTTCAAACCAATTTTAGCTTAAGATCTAACAACTTGAAACTATTTCTCTAACAAATTCTAGCAACCAACAATACATGAACGACAGGTCGCTGAATGAGGCGTTAGTAATGAATGGCAAGTCGCTGACTATGAAGAGCAGTGCTATATCTTCAATTGGAAATGACACGTAGTAGAGAGAATTTTCTCTAAAATGGTATGTCACATAACATCAAGCTTTGTAGCTATGGATGACCCACATGTTGTTAACAAGGCTTTGGCTCTTTAGTTGAAACTTGTAACGGCATGTCACTCATCTTCTACCTGGGAACCATCTTCTGTTTTAATGTATCCCTCAATGAATGGAGAGAGGCACCATGAGTTTGGATTGAAGATCAAGGAAACGAGGAGGGCAAAGCCTTGGTGAAGATGTCAGCTAGTTGATCAGAGTTGAAACCAAACTTAATTTGAATACTCTGCATTAGTGAAGGATTGGGACATTGTGGCTTGCTTCTTTGCAGACCAGACAATGGGATTTCGGCCAAGAAAGATAATAAACCCAGAGGCTGAGATCCTATCAAATGGATCACCTGCCCAATTTGCATAAGTAAATGCAAAAAGAACCAATTGGACACGAGTATAACAAAAACCATGGTGCAGAGTTCCTCGAAGGTAATGAAAAATTTGTTTCGAAGCTTGAAGATGAAAATTAGTAGGGGCACTCATAAACTTAAAGACTTTATGAATTGCAAAAGCAAGGTAAGGTCTAACAAAGGTTAGACACTGGAGTGCTCCAAACATGCCTCAATAAGGACCAGGATCATTGAGAGGAATGCCCATGAGGATTGAGTCTTTGGCCTGGTAAGCAGAGTGATTAGAAAGGTTTACAAGTTTGTATATTGTATCTTTGTAGGATGTCTTATGCATATTTGGATTGAGTGAGAGAAAATTTGATTATCTTTACATAACTTATGAGTGAAATTTTGAAGAAATGTATAGGACTATTAGCTCTCTAAGGATGAGGGTAGGCTTAAATGTGTGTGTGTAATTGACCAGTACCTACATGTGTTATAGGTAGAGAACCATTACCTACTATGACCTGATCAGTTACACCTTAAGGTTGTTGCATAGTCAAGTTGCTCAAATCTGCAGTAAGGTGATTGGTATCAGCCAAGGATCATTTGCTTGGTTTACATTAGAGGAAGTTGCCATGGCTGCAAGCTTAGCAGAAGGATGTTTACCTTGATATGAGTGGTCCATTATATGGAAACAATCAATAGCCAAGTATCCAGTTTTGCCACGGATTTGACAAACTGATTGAGGGGTTTCATTCTTAGTCTCAGAGCTACTGTTATTACCTGGACTGAAATGATGATTCTGTGGAGAGCCTTGCTGTGGAATATCTCTACAACCTGTGACTATTATTATAGCCTCTGCCCCTGCCTCTATTTAAGTGTGGATTGGGAGGAGGAATAGAGGATAGAATTATGGCTTAGGACCTGCTGTAGCAAGCATGGCCATGGTGAGCATTTCTTCATTTTCTATCTCAATTCCCACAGCTCCAAGCTTATCTTTAATTTCCCTGATTTTTTAGAAGTAACTTGCAACTGAATCAGTTTCCTTTCTTACAGTGTGAATCTCAGATTTGAGAATACTGGTACAATTATAGAATGAAGGTGTACCTATTCTTCAGAGTAAGCCGAACTGATATTGCAGTTTTCTGCCCTACCACCAAAGCTAATGTAGTAGCCTAGTAGGTGGCAAGGTTGAGTTTTTATGAGGGTTATTAATTCTTGATATTTGACTTTCCAAATATGAAATTCTGGATTCAAGACACTCAGTTGATTACCATCTAAATCCTTGAGATATTGAGGAGGTGGAACCACTGTTTTAGCCACATGCTCAAGCAGTGAATAGGTGCTAACTGCTAAGAATGGAAGTTACTATAATGCTTCCAATTAATATAAGGATTTTACTAACGTGTGTCCTAAGGGCACACAATAATATGCCATTTTTGAAAAAAGTTTTTTGAAAATTAAAAAAGTTTTGATAGCTTTTTCAATTTCCGATAAAATTTTTCTAAAAAAAAATTTGTTAATATATGCCCTCATCAGATTTGACATATTGGACAAGAAGTTACAAAAGTAGTGCTCGTGCGTTCAGATTTGAAGTAGCTTTTTTTTTTTTTTTGGAGGTAAAGATTTGAAGTAGCATTTGAACTTTGAAATTGTACTCGATGCTGAATCCATTGCTAAGATTGATAGACTATACTATGAAAAGAAATTACGGAAGCAATAGAAGCACAAAGAAGAATAAAGGAATTGAGAAATAGAGCTGGAGACAAAAGAGAGTTTAAGGAGACCTTAAATGTAACTTTGGGCTTGTATCAAAAAAAAAAATGTAACTTTGGGCTGACAATTTTGAGTAAGGATAGGCTTGCGTGAAGCTGAGATGATTCTGTTTTTCTTTTGGGATGAGGTCCACTTAGCTCGGCCCAGGTGTACATCATAAATTATTCGTAATATAAGAGCAAAATCTTCTGCTAGATCATCATAATTAATATTCACTAGTCTTCTCGCACACGCAAAATCATCATAATTAATATTCACTAGTCTTATCACACACGCTTTGCGTGTGCAATGAGACTTTTTATTTTTTTGTTTTTTGGATTTACACGAATTACTCATGACAGTTTTATTTTTATTTTTAATTTTAAGAAGAAGTTGTATTAGTACTTAATTACTAATGTGAGAGAGAAATGTGGAGGTGGAAAAAATAAAGTTTAGCGATAAAAAAAAATTGGTATGTTTGTGGGGGAAAAAAAGCCATTTTATTTTTTATATATTAGTACTTGACAACTCACTTAAGAGAGAAATGTGGAGGTGGGAGAAAAAACTGTTTTTTATTATTATTTTTAATTTAGTTAAAAATTAGGAGTTTTTAAATTACTAATTTTACATGTCTAATCCTATGATTTAAGCCTTAGAAATAGATAGATTTGAGGGTATTTTTGATATCTAAATTGAGAATCCCAAACATGGAAAATATCTTAAATAGTAGTAGGGTAGATACCAAATAACATATATAGGAAAAATATTAGTTTTTTTTATAGAATAAAAAATATTAGTTATGCGTGTAACTTAAATACTCAATTACTATGACTTTTGAGTGGAATTTGTGGTGTATCTTTGTGTTATAACCATTTCATTCTCACTTGTGTAGTTGTGTGTATGTTTAATTTGTTTCTTAAAAAAAAGAAGCTCGGTCCTTGCATGGATAGATTTGGGTTTGAATTCCTCCATCTCCTACTTATATACAAAAAATTAAAATTAAAATTCTATATAAAAGAGAGTTTAGATCTAGCTAACTTTGAAGGAAGTGCAACATATAAGAGTATGGTATTTTTATACGTATGTATGGTATTATTACACCTAAGGGGTTTCAGTAGTACCATGTCACATGTCTGTAATTTTGGAATCCATTTCTATCTCGCCTCCAACTATGTATCTATTTAAAAAAAAAGGCAAAAATGCAAGTTGCGCAATCTAATTTTGATAGAAATTAAAATTTATTTCAATTTTTTAAATTTATTTCCGTTCAATTTAATCATCTAAGTTTCAAATTTATTCAATTCAAACATTTTGTTCAATTTTGTAAGAAAATGTCATTGAGTGTACAATTAACTAATGAAAAAAGATTTCTTGAAAAAATTCACATAAAAAATCTCCAAAATATTTTATTAATTTTATCGGATTTTTTTTCATGTGAGAAAAATAATTTTTTAATGGCAACTTTTTAACGAAATTAAATGAAATGTTTGAATTGAATAAATTTAAAATTTAGAGAACTTAATTAAACGAAAATAAAATTAAAAGACTGAAGTAAATTTCAGTCAAACATAGATTAGGCAATTTACATTTTAGCCTAAAAATAATTTTAAAAAAATCACATTTACTCTGTCTATATACAAATTTACTTTTACATAATTAAAAATAAATAAATAAACATAAAGAGGTAAAAAAGAAAAAGAAAAAAAAAGAAGGAGAAGTATAATGATAAGGTCAAAAACGCTAGAACTCCCAACGTTTTCATATTAAAAAACAATAATAAAAATTATAAAAACACAGTTTGTTTCAGCGTCTTTATCTTAGGATGTTAAAGTGAAGTTTATAAGGCCATGAAGGTGAGGGTTTTACATCTCTTGTGTTTAAGCTGAGCTGTCAAATACTATGCATTTATTACCCATCATTTGGTCTTCTCGAGGTAAAATGGTGAGGGGATGCGCCTACCTAGGTGCCAAGGACAAAACCATGATCTTTTCCCCTGTTCAGGCAATGGGATCGTGGGGGGCTTATTGTGGTAGGAAAGGTCGTAGGCCTATTCTGAAGTTGGGCCGAAGAGATGAGGAGGCTCATTCTAAAGATTATGCTCTTCTAGTGGATGGGCAAATTAGGAGAAGGTCCAATGTTCAAAGCCATAACCTCAGCCAAAGATACGAGGAGACCCGAAGATGAACATATGTCCGAGCACCTAATTGGTATTAGGCACGAGATACTAAGCAATCCTCTCAATGTCAAAAGGCTAGGTCCCCCTTCTAACAATCAATGACAGGTAAGAATAGTGCTATAGACCTAAATGATCACTTTAAACCTAGAATTGGTGGGTCTCACACTCGTGTGGTAGATTCTGTCATTATGATGACTTCACCAACAAGAAAATATAAAAGGGGAAGGAGGTTATGGTGTTGGGAGTTGGAAAAATTGGGGTGAGAAACACGAGAGAAAGACAAGAGCACAATCCTTGGGGAACTAAGGTCATGCTCGGAACTCAGAAGGGGAAGTTCGGCTAGTGGGTAGTGTCCTCGGCCGAAAACTTAGGGCATAATTTTGGATCAATAGGAAGGCCCAGTCCATCATCGTGACAGACTATTCTTTGGGTCTCCCAATGTGGGCCAAGAACAAATTAAATGTTGTTAAGTGTGCAATTAACTAATGAAAAAATATTTCTTGAAAGAAAAATTCACATAAAAAATCTATAAAATGTTTATTAGTTTTATAGTATTTTTTTTTCCAAGTGAGAAAAATATTTTTTTTAATAGAAATTTTTTAACGAAATTGGATGGAATGTTTGAATTGAATGAATTTGAACTTAAAAAACTCAATTGAAAAAAAGTAAAATTAAAAAACTAAAATAAATTTCAGTCAAACTTAGATAACATAATTTACATTTTAGCCTAAAAATAATTTAAAAAACATAAAGATTCTATGAATCTTCGCTGTTCTTTAGAATTGGCTTTGAGCCTTTCTTGCACAGCTTAAGCGAAGTGCAAAGTCTATATACAACATTACTTTAACATAATTATTTTAAAAATAAAAAAAAAAGTTCATCCACACACTCTTTAAAAGAGAGAGACTTAGACAGGTAAAAAAATAAAATAAAATAAAATAAAAAAGAAAGAAAGAGAAGTATAACAATAAGTTCAAAAACGCTAGAACTCCCAGCGTTTTCATATTATAAAATAATAATAAAAATGAAAAACGCAATTTGTTTTGGCGTCTTAATTTATCTTAGGATGTTAAAGTGAAGTTTATAAGGCCATGAAGGTTAGGGTTTTTGCGTCTCTTGTAGTGGCGGCCTAAGCTCCATAGCAGCTCTCACTCTTAGCTCCGAAGCCCTTTCTCACATCCGAAGCGCCTCCTCGTTCTGTCACCATGGGGTCAGAGCTCCACATCCCATTTCTATTCAAAATTCTTCCTTTATCTCTCTCTCTCTCTCTCTGTTTGTTTAGACAAAAATTTTAGTCTATCTTATGCTACATTTCTAGATTCGAACACTCATCAGTTATTTGGAGAAGAATATATTTCTATATATTTATTTCTTCTAACTTAATTTGTGTAAAAATTTGATACCTGGTTGGGAAAATGTGATTGTCTTACTGTGTCTTAAAATCAGTAATTTTTTTATTTTTATTTTTATATTTTTCCAATTTCACGACTTGTAGGATCTGTTTGGTTTGTGAATATAGAGAAAGAAAAGTTTTGTTTGAATTTAGAACCATTAGCATTGCCAAAATCTAGGGCAAAAAATATGCAATTCTCCTTAACTATGGTGCAGTTGCAATGTCCTCCTAAACTACAACAGTAAACACTGGCCCCCTTTAACTATCGGTAATAAATACCTTGCCCTCTCTGGCAATAAGATTTTCATCAAATTTAATAGGAAATTCAAACTATTAGACAAATTTTTTTTTTTTTTCAAAAAATTGACTTGTCCATGAATTTTGACAGAAATTCTAATGATAGGGTAGAACTAGAAAATATTTATTAACAATAGTTAGGGGGAACACTGCTTAATTTCTAAGGGGGGAAAAGTGTAATCCAGTTGATTGAACTGTTTGCTAGATCATTGTTTGATTGGTTTCGAGCATGGGGCTTTACTGATTGTGACTCGATTCCTCAGTTTTTAGAATCCTTATCTTTCTGTATATAACCTTTGTAATTCTTTAGACTTCTTTGTGTTCATTCAAGTACATGAAGTAATCCTGTTCAATAATATACTTATTTACTTATAATAATAAAAAAGGGGTCAGGGGGAGTGTAAGTAACCCCAAAATCTAAATCTATAGATTTGTAATGTAGTTGGTTAGTATATCCTTCCAAATTCATATTGTCAATTGAGCATTCACTTATAAGTTTGCATCCTATATTTAGCATTGGGAGTTTAACAAATGTGCTGCTTTCGATCTTGTGTCTTGTTATGCAAGACTGAGGAGCAGAATAAGGAATATTGTTCTTAAACTTTCAGTGCATGCGAAAGTTTCTGATTAAAAATATGTATAGTAGAGGTGCATTAATTTCCTGCAAAGAAACTTACAGATAAAAATCTAAGCTATATAAAATGTCCTGTTGATAAATCCAGTAAACTATTTTATGTAACTTGAGCACCATTAGACTATAATGTTGCCAGTGCGAAGTTCTTCCACATTGTAATGGTTTGTGGTTGACTTGTCATGGTTGGAAAAGTCCCTATTGTATGTTTGCTTGTCTATCAATGTTCATTACCATAATTTTAGTCTGATGCGAAGAAGGAAATAAAACTGGTAATAGGAAATTTTAGAGACTCTTAGTTTGACTTATGCTCTGTTCTTCATAAGATGTGTTTGTTTCCCTTCGGGGGAAGGCATGAGAATTTTAGTTGTCTAGTTGTTCTGATTTCCATTTGTTGAATGCATTTCTACACCATGAAATTGATTTGATAAATAGAAACTTTTAAGCTCCATTTGATGGTAATGACACATTTTGTATCATGGCACCTAATGTCATTGCTACTCAGTTGTTCTATATTGTCATGCTTATCTCTTAATTAACTGTTTCACTTGTTTCATATACATTTATTATTTTCTTTTCTCTTGCAACAATAAGTTAGCGAATGAATTTATAATTTATAAGTGATTGGGTAACAGGAAGACACGTGGAATGGGAGCTGGTCGTAAGCTTAAGTCCCACCGCAGAAGGCAAAGATGGGCTGACAAGTCATACAAGAAGTCCCATCTTGGCAATGAATGGAAGAAACCTTTTGCTGGATCCTCACATGCTAAGGGCATTGTTCTCGAAAAAATGTTGGGCAAAATCTTTAGATGCTTATTCTTTTGATTTGCTTTACCCTTAATCCTGTTTAAATATCTCAAATTGCTTCTAACATGTTGTTCTGTTTGAATTGTATAGTGGTATTGAGGCTAAGCAGCCAAACTCTGCTATTAGAAAATGTGCTCGAGTTCAGCTGATTAAGAACGGGAAGAAGATTGCAGCTTTCGTACCAAATGATGGTTGCTTGAACTATATTGAGGAGAATGTGAGATTATTTTCCAGCTCTAGGCTTTATAGTAATCAATTAATTGCACAGTTTTTATTTTGGCCTCACTATATACCATTTGCTGTATGCAGGATGAGGTGCTGATTGCAGGATTTGGACGAAAGGGGCATGCTGTTGGTGATATTCCCGGAGTCAGGTTTAAGGTTGTGAAGGTATCAGGGGTGTCTCTTTTGGCTCTCTTCAAGGAGAAGAAGGAGAAGCCAAGGTCTTGAACCACCTCCTCTATAACCTATATAATCTGTTGTTTTCCAATTTTGAGTTAAGAGAGCAGTGTCACCTCCCTGAGACAAATTAGATGCTTGTTTATGTTCTAAATGGAATCTAACTTCCCTTGATATTAATTAGATATTTGTTTTTTTGTCATTACAAGAAAAAGGTGTTGCCTCAAATAATTGAATAAGATGATGTGCACACATTCAAGCCGTTCAAACAACAATCGAATTGAACAGTCCAACAAACTGTTCGTAGGTTCAAACAGTTCATGCCATTAGTTTCTAGATGCTGATTTTTCAGTTTATCCTTCGGTATTGTTTAGATGCAAGGAATTGTGACATTAATATGGGAAATGGATGGTACTCTGTTATTGTTTTTTATTTATAAATGTTTGTTTGTGAATTCTTTTCTTTTCTCTTTTTCTAAAATAAATGAGGTATTGTTAGGTATGCTTTATTATGTTGGATTTTCATTTTTATCCTTTTCTTATGTATGTTTTATAAATTTGACCTATCTGTTTATATTCTAATTAATTATGATATTATCACAATTTAACCGTTTACCCTTAAAATATTAAATCTTGTATTTTTTTTTTTTTTTAAAGTTGTTTAATTGGTCGTTTTTCAAAACCATAATTAAGAGTTGAGAACTTGAGATGACCTTTGTTATAAGAAGGGTTTGAATCACTAATCGAAGAATCATAAAGACAGCTCGTGGTTGGAGTTTGATCCGATGATCCTGCCCCATTTTCGAAATAATGGGCCTGCCGGATTAATCCTTTGCGGAATTCTAATTCCTAAAGACAAATGAGATGAAGTCAGTCGTTAAGGTGGGACTATCGGATGGACGAATCATTCGCGGATCATGGGCATTGAGTGTTAACAACTGACATGGAATAGCTCTAATTTGGGCATGGGCCGGGGAGAGAGGTAAAACATTCACATCAATGTAGCTATTTTAATATTTTAACAAATATATAGCTAAAGGTTTAAAAAAAAAAAAAAAAAAACTCACGTACTAGTCTCAATATTTTAACCTACAGTTTTAACATAGGGTACATCGCCACAATTGGCGATGCTTTTTCCTTCGCTAGACCAAAAAAAAAGCATTTATTTTTGTCTCCCTTTCTCTCTCTCTCTCTCTCTCTCTCTCTTCACTCACTCTCCACCTCTCTCTCTCGGCTCACTATAATTTTGGAGCTCTGAAGATGGGTGATGGGGGGGGAGGGGTGGTGGTGGTTAAGGTTATGTAAAATTACCAAATAATGTACATAGTTATACAAGGGATTTACAAATTGACCCATTAAAAACCCCCAAAATTTTTTTATCAGACCATCCTTTTGCTCAATTGCCCCAAGAATATCAAGAAAATCCTCTAGACAAAGTGACAAACCAACCAAAAAATTCACAAACCTGGATAATATGAAAAATCTTTAAATAAATCACAAATCTAGTCTAAGAAAAACATACCAACAAGACAATTACAAATCATAAATCCCTAGCAAAACAATCACTGAGGGTCTGTTTGGTTAGAGGGGTGGAAAAGTGGGAGGATAGAAAATGGTGGAATGATGGACAAGTGTGAGGATAGAAAATATTTTAACTTCCCTCATTTTTGTTTAGTTGGGAATGGAAAAGTGGAGAGATAGAAAAAATGAGTTCGTATAAATTTATTCACATACCCTTGTTGAAAAATGATGCCTAATTAAAACAAAAAAAGTGACAAACAAGCAAAAAAAAAAAAAAGTAATCTCCCAAATTTATCAAAAAATAAAAATCATGTCAAGAAAAAATAAATCACATCCAGTTAAAAAAGAAAAAAGAAAAAGAAAAAAAGAAAAACAAAACAAATCATTGTCACCCCATGCCCCAGGAAATCAAAAGTAAAAAAAAAAACAAAACAAAAAGAAGAAGAAGAAGAAGAAGAGACAAAGTGTCCCAAGAAAGCAAAAGAAAAAAAAAAAAAAAAGAGTCAACGTTTGCACAAAAAAAAGAAAAAGAAAAAAGAGCCAACGTTGCCCAGGAAAGCAACTGGGGGCATTTTTATCCATCTAATAAGTCACACTCTCTCCCTCAGTTTTCTCCCTATTTTGGGGAGAAAACACTTGAGCTCCACCACATTTTTTTCCTCTCCCCTTCCCAACCAAACACCCTCCAAAAAGTTTTCCCTCATTCTTTCTCTCTCTCTCTCTCTCTCTTTATTTTATTTTATTTATTTTATTTTTTTATCCTTCCTAAAATCCAATCTACCAAACACACCCTTAGGGACCGTTTGGATTGAGGGGAGAAGGAGGGTGAGCGAAAAGGAGTAGAGTAGAGTTAACTATAAATAGATTAAGTTTGGACCAACTTTACTTTACTTTACCCTACTTCTCCTCCCCCCTCTCAATCCAAATGAACCATTAGTGTAGCACCATGATCATCTTCATCATTCACCGACTACCATTAACATTTTCTTCTATTTCTTCACATTGCATCTCTGCTTGATTTCTTCTTTTATATATATATATATATATATGAGTACCTTGGAGATTGTGGCAAGATGGTAACAACCCATTGTAGGTTGTGGCCAACATCAAGCAATGTGGGTCTCATCATATTGACATTAGCACCTTACATTTTCTTTGGGCTAAGCTTTTAAATTTCAATTCTTAGAGCGTTCTCATCAAGAATGCTAAATATTTTAGCATTTACCACTTCAAAATTCTACTTTATCAATTTTAACATACCATTTTACAATCCACCAAACATCAAACATTCTATTTTTTTTTAACAACTTCATTTAAATAATATTATTTTTATTTTACCATTTTCTCTCTCTTTCCACCACTTTCTTCTCAATGGCTAGCCACTATCAGCCACCACCACCATAAACCATCAACATTCAACAGCAAACCTAGACCCATGGCCAACCCACTGCCACCACAATCAGCATCCATCCAAAAATCAACCCCATAGGCACAAAAAAAAAAAAAAGAAGAAAAAAAAAAAAGAAGCAATAACAACAACAACAACAACAACAAAAACTAAACTAAACTTGAGAGAGAGAAGCCTCACCATGAGAGGAAGAGAGATGGAGGTGGAGGATAAAGCAGCGAACAAAACCCACAAACCCAAGACCCACGGCGGCCATGGCAAGCAAAACCCATCAAACCCAAGAACCATGCCTCAGCCACAGCAACCCACCTCAATCACCACCCACCCACCCACCTCGTTCTCTACCCTAACCAAAACTCACCACCCCGATCTCAACCCCAGCCAAAACCCACCACCCCGATCTCAACCTCGGTCACGTTGATGATCCACAAACGTAAACCCACGAACCTAGACCCATGAACCCAGACCCATGAACTCAGGCCCATAAACCCAGACCCACAAAATTGCCAGAGCACATCAGACCACGACCCATGACCATTGGCAGAGCACACTCATTAGCAAACCACATCGACAAAGCACAGAGAGAGAAGAGAGAAGAAAGAAGTGGAGAGAGGAAAGAGAAAGATGGAAGAGAGAGAGCCTAAGGTGAATAAAAAATAATTTTTGTTTTACAATTGTAGCTACAGTGCAGTCTCAAATATGAGATTGCACTGTAGATTGAATCTTAAAAATTTAAGATTTAGCAGTTTTAATGGAGTGGTGTTTTTATCTCAAAAATGCTAAAAAATAGCATTTTTAGCATTTGAGAACTGCCATGGCAAGCAAAACCCATCAAACCCAAGAACCATGCCTCAGCCACAGCAACCCACCTCAATCACCACCCACCCACCCACCTCGTTCTCTACCCTAACCAAAACTCACCACCCCGATCTCAACCCCAGCCAAAACCCACCACCCCGATCTCAACCTCGGTCACGTTGATGATCCACAAACGTAAACCCACGAACCTAGACCCATGAACCCAGACCCATGAACTCAGGCCCATAAACCCAGACCCACAAAATTGCCAGAGCACATCAGACCACGACCCATGACCATTGGCAGAGCACACTCATTAGCAAACCACATCGACAAAGCACAGAGAGAGAAGAGAGAAGAAAGAAGTGGAGAGAGGAAAGAGAAAGATGGAAGAGAGAGAGCCTAAGGTGAATAAAAAATAATTTTTGTTTTACAATTGTAGCTACAGTGCAGTCTCAAATATGAGATTGCACTGTAGATTGAATCTTAAAAATTTAAGATTTAGCAGTTTTAATGGAGTGGTGTTTTTATCTCAAAAATGCTAAAAAATAGCATTTTTAGCATTTGAGAACTGAGAGGTTTAATGTGAATGCTCTACTGGGCTGGAGAGTGGATTGGGTAATAGACTTACATTTATATTTTTTTGGGTGGAAAGAGGAAAGAAAGGAGAGAGGAGAGACAGAAAAAGAAAATATTTAAATGAAGTAAGAAAGAGAGTATTGAGTCTAATAAGTGTGCATAAAACAAATAGATAGTTAAACTAAAAAAAGTAGAAATTTTTGGATTAATTTAGCTAAAAATTTGAAGATGCTGATGTAAATGCTCTAACTAATTAAGTTGATTAAACTCAATTAAATTTGTTCAGCTGGGCAAGAGCATTATTATAGGTTGGTGATATTGCTTACTTCTTCCATGAGGAGAAGTTAAGTTTAAATTCCATTTGCTATTGGTTGTAAGCTAGAGAATAAATAAAAAAAATAAATAAAAAAGAAGAAAGAAAAGAAGAAAAGAAGAAAAGAGTTTTTTATAGCTTTGTTCAGCTGACTTAGTTTAAGTGAGCGTTTGGATTCAATTGAATCTTGCGTCTGCGTTTCATGTTTTCCCTTTTTTTTTCCTGCGCGTGAACAGTAACATTACATGGGTTCACTATGCAGGGGACAAAAATACTGTTCACGCACTATTTATCACTGTTCACAGCACTGTTTACGCACTAAAAAATATTAAAAATGGGTCTCACGGTATTATTAACACATTTAAAAATTATTTTATTATAGTGTTTTTAATTTTCAGTTTTAACAACAATAAGTTCAAAAAAGGAGGGGGAGTAGAGTAGAGGGAGGGAGAGTAATCCAATTACCTTGTTTGGAAGTTTTTTAAGGAATGAGGGGGAGGAGTTTGGAAGGGTTTGGAGGGGTTTCAACTCCCTCTAACCCCTCATTTTTAATTCCCCCAAATTGGAGATATTTGGAAGGAGAGTAGAGTAGATAAATTATTGTCCAAGTAAATTCCCTAATTTACCATTTCTAACAAATTAATCATAGACCAATGTTGCAAGTCCATTTTCAAATAGGGGTAAATTTGTCTATTTTAATCATTTCCTCTCCTCTCTATCCTAATTTTTAAAACATCCAAACAAGGGGAAGGACTAATTACTCCCTTCCTCCTTACTAATTTTAAAAACATCCAAACAAGGTGGAGGGGAACCATTCTCCTCTACTCTCCTCCCCACTACTCTCCTCTCCTCTACTCTCCTCCCTCTCTAAACTTCCAAACAGGCCATTAAGTCAACTCCTTCACTGTAGTCCGTGGTGCACGTTCCTTCAATCATGCAAAAAGTAGACTTGGTAAAATTGGATTTGGACCATTCAAACCCAGCGGAGAAATATGGGCATGGGTTATAATTTTTTGGACCTGTTAAAAAGGGGGTTAATATGAACCCAACCCATTCAAATGATAGAGCGGGTTGGGTCGACTTGCAACTCACATGGGTTGACTTGTTTTTCACAAAGGGATTTTTTTTTTTTTTTTAGTTTCTAAAACCCTGTGTAAAGGTATTTCATGGTTTCACTTCTTGTCATTTCTTTATTTCTTTATTTTTCAAAGTTCCTTTTTACTCACAGACACTCATGAATTGTTTCTTAATGAAATCAAAGCTTGAAGACTTCAGTTCAGTCTACAAAACCTTAGACAGTGTAAATTTAATAATTGTATATTATAAATTTAATAATTGTATATTATTTAACTTTTTTTTTCGAGTGTTTTTATTTATTTATTTATTTGTTGTGCTATTCGTATTGAAAGGAAGATAAAGGATGGCTATTATCAAGTTTCATTCTATTTATCATTATTATTTTTTTAGCATGTGAAAAAGAAGAAGAAGAAGAAATATACAGGATTAACCTGAACCTGAAAAGACTAAGAAAAAATAATAGGTTTTACAATCTATACAGGATGACTCGTTTCTAACTCGAACCAGGCTATAGATCGAACCCAAATCCGATAGACCCAACCCGTTTGACAGATCTATTGTCATATAGCAGGCAATGATCCGGAAAGTTGATGCTATCATGTTGATTGTTTATCTTTAGTGTTATAACTTAATTTGGACTATGTTATAGCTGAATCTTTCATGGAATTGCTGTAACTGTAAATAACATGGGAATTGAATTTCTGAATTACATACTATTTTACCTACTATATTTTCCCCCTACGTACATAATGGAGGGTGTCCTGGCTTTTGTGGGATGCAATTTGATCAAATGTTGGCAACTTGAAAGTGGGAATTGAATTTCTGAGTTACACCATCAGTTGGGACCTGTCAGCTACCAATTTAAAACCTTCTCACTGGTCAATTGAGAGTAGCATTTTCATTATGGTGAGACTCAGATGTCTCTGCAGGTTTGAATCATTGGGTGAGTAGCACTGTGGAAAGTCAATCACGTGTTACGGTGAACAATTTTTTGTGTAGCTTAAAAGCTCATCATCAAGTGACAAATAGGAGGAGGAATAGTGATTGCATTGTAGTTAAGTCGTCTCTTGTCAATTCTCATTAGGCACAACGAGTTTTTAAGGTTAAGAATTTCAAATATTCCTAGTTTTTAGGTGTGTGAAGGCCACTGGAGTCTTAAACTGGTAAACCTAATTTTAACACGATCGTAGTTAACATGCCGTTTTAATGGATAAAATATCATAATTCTTTATGTATATTATAGGTAGTTATTGATTGAAATTTTTTTCTTATTTGACAAATTGAAAGTATAAAAAAAAAAAAAAAAATGGAAGCTGTAAATTTGCGCTTGAATCTTGATGGGCGAATGTGTGATTACGGTACCATAATTCGTTTTTTGGAATGCCAAAGAATGAACTAAAATTTTTTACTGTCTAAGAATTAAAAAAAAAAAAATGTACTAAAAAATCAAAACTAAATTAATACATAAAAATCTGAAGCAGCATATATTCAGTATGAAGTATGAACAATATATATATATATATATAATAGAAAAATAATTTTTTTTTACTTCATTTATTAAAATAGAATTATTTAAAAATCCTAACAATCATCTATAATTGATTATGCCTTTGACAATAATTTTTATTTTAATGTACATAATTTCAATGTCCATTAAAAATTCATTTTTCGTTTTATTATAAAACTTAGTTTTGAAAAATAGTATAATTGACTTTCCCATTATTATAAAACCAAATAAATGTTATATATATATTTTTTTATTTAGAAATGGTTTCAATTTATAGTGTTTGCTTTTAATGATTGTTTTTTACACCAATTAATTTTTCAGTTTCAAGTACTAAAAAAAACACTCAAATAAATTGTTAAATAGACAAGACCTAAATTTCAAAGTTCCAAACTAAGTTTGGGGTTTCAATAGCAAATAACCAAAATTTCAAACACAGTCATAGTAAAAAGACAAAAGGAAAAATACAAAGTGATTTTATTTGATTTTTTTTTTTTTTAAACAAAAAATTGATACCAATAACATTTAGGGATTACTCATGAGTTTGGGAAGGACCACTGGCCACAGGAATCATGAAGTGACCAGTTTCAATTTTGGAGGGCCAATGATATATATATATATATATTGGCCAAAATTTGAAAATTTATACATCCATATAACCATTTAAAAAATGAATAAACTTTTTAGGGGGCATGACCACTTGACCTAAACACATACAGTTCTAAATTAAGACTTTCAGTGTGAACATATATGGCATGAAGTTGCTACCATCCCTTTAAAACAAGGTGAAATGTCACTATTAGTAAGAATTTAACAATTCAGTCGGTGAAAGACACATGCCAAATAAAATCCAAAGATGGAATTGGAAGAGTGAAGACTTGGCGTATTTCAGGTCTTCTTTTAAGGAAAAAACATTGACAAATTTCTAAAAGACTAGCTCAGATACCCATTAATGTCCATACTCCATATACAAACAAAATGTAATATTTTGAAACATTGACTAACAATACACTGCAGTCCCATGCGTTTCGAGCTTTAGTATAATGGATAATGACATGACATTTCACAAATAAGCAAACAACACTCAAAATTGTTCCTAATTTGTCATTTCATCCAACTAAATTATAATGCATACAACTATTCTCAGGGGAACAGTTAAGAAAATTAAAAATAATTTGTGGAATTGGCAAATTGGAATAAATAAATACTGGGTTTGGGAAAAAAAGTCATATTTTAGCAGTAAACGAATAAGGCAGTTGGCCAATAAGCCAATGAGGAACTGCCATCTGGGTCACTAAATATGAAAAATCCAAACTATGTTCACTGGCTATTGGCCATTGTCCACCAAGAAATGAAAATTATTGACCATTGTTGCTCTTAAATTTGATTAGTGTTTGCTGTAAATAAAATAATCAGATAGTGATCCAGCAAGAAAAGAATAAACATATGTACAATACAATAATTTTCAAACTGATTACTGACCATTCTCTCACGCTCAAATCCTAAGTTGGATATTGTCTGCCAAGATAAAGAAAATCCATCCCGAATTTGGTGCACATGCTGCACTGAAATTCTAATGCTTAGGACGGAGAGAAGCCCATCAACCCCATTATCATATAATTATTTCAATTTAATATTCTATTATTATATTCTTCGAATCTACTTGAAAATAAGATGCAATCATGGCAGAATATCTTGGAAAAACCACTCATTAAAAATCTGGAGTCCTGCAACATGAACCTTTTAATACTCAGAGAGTTCAGAGTTCAGACTGCAGAAACCATGAAAGATGAAACATCACTCTCATTCTCTCTCTCTCTCTCTCTCTCCCCTTCCTCCAATAATGAAATAGTATTTTATCAACTACTATCAACCTAGGCAACATCCTTGTGAGTTGGTTAGCAAACAAATCTGAAATTTCATTTGTTTATCAACCAATAAAAGGAAACAAAAAAAATTAGAACTTCAAAAAAAAAAAAAAAATACAAGTAAAATTAGAGATGATTCAGGTGAATCAAATCTCTCTTAACAAAACCCAAAGAACTAAAACTGAGTCTAATAATAAAGGAAATTCTATGCATTCTTTGTCTCTTTCAGACTTAAGAACTTCCTGATCTACATTAGAGGGCTATTAAGAAGCCCATGCCAAGATGGAGCAAGTCCATTCCAGCTTTCTCTTCCTGAATCAGCCTCACTCATGTTTGCATCACCATTGAGCTGCCAAGGGAAACCCCACAAGACCCTATTATCATTTTCTCTCCCATTACACAATTCTTGCTTCATAGTTGTCACTGTCACAGCTGTTGTTGTTGCATTACTCATTTGATGATCTTCATATGGCATCTGCACCATTTCTCCACTAACCCCAACACCACCACCACCATTATCCACCTCTCCTCCCATGTTCCCATTACCATATCCCCCATAATACAAGTTGTGAAAATTGTTATTCTGACTATCTAGAAAGCCAGTCCTAAGAGCATCAAGAAAGCCAGGACCAGGGTTTCCAAGGATATCACAATGGGAACCGGTAGCATTTCCCATAATAGGAAGATCATGGTCATCAAACCCCAACTGCCCACATGACTGTTTTTGGAGCCTAGCAAATGCAAGACTGAGATCATTAGTAGAGTCATAAGTTAGGGGTGGGAAGCTAGTGAGTGGGTTGTTGTTGTTGGGTGTGAGTGGTTGATCTTGGGTCCTCTTTGATGATGAAGATGATGACCTCTTGTTCTTCCTGCACCCTCCACCAACTGGAACATTCCTCAATGTTCCTCCTTTTGTCCAGTACCTCCTGCATGACTTGCAGAAGTACCTTGGCTGAGAAAGACTGTAGTTGTTGTAGTAACAGAACTTGGTGTTGGTGGAGTCACATCTTGGGCATTTTAGAGCTTGCTCTGGCTGAGGCCTTGGTTTCCTCTCTGGCTGTGCTTTTGAGCAAGCCAACATGTTTTCTAGTGAATGAGCAGGCATTTCCTGAAGAGACCAACAAAAGGATTTTAAATACACATATTTTTAAAAATACATCATAAACTTGAAACCAGAAATATCTTAAAAGAGTGCTTCTTTTTCTTTACATGTTATACTAGGATAAAAAGGCATAGAAGGAATACATAGTGGATATGTGTTAATCAATTTTTTTTATGTATAGTAATCAGTTCAATAGAACAAACACAATCAAACAAAAAAAAGTTTGTAAAACACAATCTCTAATTAAGTCGAGGAAAGTTTTTATTTTTTATTATATTTTATTTCCTCCATATATTGTTTTGATCTAATTTTAAGAAAACAATTATAATATTTGAAAACCCTAACTCTTACTGCTCATATTAGTTCACTTGAGGAATTAACCAAAAAAAAAAAAAAATTCTTTCTACTCTAATTTCCTAACTCTTACTGCTCATATTAGTTCACTCGAGGAATTAACCAAAAAAAAAAAAAAAAAAAAATTTCTTTCTACTCTAATTGCATTGAATATGCTATTGATTGCCTAGAGAACTGAGGAAAATAAGTGATAATATGAAAATAGAGATTGGAAAATTTGTTAAAATTTTAGTGTTTTCTTTTAATTTGATCTTCTTGACAGCAAATGGATCGTATATAAGAAAAAAGAAAATATTCTCTTGATTAGTACAATTTTCATTGAAAATTCAAACCCCAAAACCACACAAGTTTCCCTTCTTAGGAAAAAAAAAGGAACAAAATCAAAACTAAAACCTTTTCCTGTTTAGACAAGTGTGAAAAGAATGGTTTACTTGTTTGTAACTCAAAAAAGCAAACCATTTGTACGCATAAAATTGACCAAACACAATGAACAGAAAACAAATTAAGCTTAAAAAATCCTTTTTTTTTTAAAAAAAAATCTTTTCTTCTAGCCCTTTAGTTTAGTTGTACCCAAAACTGATAAGAACAACATCAAAACTGAAGACTACACATCTTTTAGAGTAAGACCCAGAACCCCAAATCACTTACCAAATTAGAAAAAAGAACCATAGAAGGAAAAGAGAGAGCAGAGGCTAAGTGGGGAGAAAATTTAAAAATAATAAAAAAATAAAAACCTTGAAAAAGAACAGCCATGTTATTGTTACAAACTAGTTTGCTTAATATCCTACCTGGTGTTGTCCACTTGAAGGATCCATCCCATGCAATTAAACACCACTGCTGAATTTCAAAGAGATCTGTGTATCTCTATGTGTGTTTGGTTGCGTTTGTAAGTGTGTATTTGAGAGAGAGAGAGAGAGCTTAAGAAAGAAAGAGTGTAGACTCTGTAGAGAGTAAAGAGAGAGACAGAGGGAGAGATGGATTAAGCAGTCATGCAAAGTGAGGAAATAGAGCCACTACTCTGAATATATAAAGCAACCCCAAGAGAGAGAGAAAGAGAGAGCTCTTTAGATAGAGAGAGAGAGAGAGAGAGAGAGAGAGTAATGATGGGGTTCCCGTACGGGATGGCCGAGATGAGAGTTGGCTTAGCCTTGCACGCAGAGAAAGCATTTAAGAAAATTCGAGTCCTCTCTCTCTCTCTCTCCCAAGTGATCTGTTTTCTGCAACGGTTTCATGTGTGAGACCAGAAACCCTTCAGGGCCCCCACACACAGAGTCTTTGTCTTTGTGGGTCCCTTTCTCGCGTGGATGCAACTATTTTGTGGACCCCACACCCACCTCCCACCCCCAGGCCTTAGCCTTAGGTCCCCACACCTCCACCACCACCACCCCCCAATTCCTCGCCAATCCCTCTGCGAACCACATCGCCCACAATCGCAATTCTCGTGTTCCTAAAACTTAAAAATAATAAAAACGTATTACATTAAAGTATAAATATAGCCTTTGACAAAGAATGATAAACGGAGATTTGGTCTAATAAGTAGAGAAGAAAGAGCTTCTCCATAAAATTTAAAAAAAAAAAAAAAAAAAAGTAGAGAAGAAAGAAAGGGTTCGAGGCTGCGTAGTAGTAGTAGTACTGTACTTTTTTGTTTTGTATTGTTGTATTTGTTGTGTTTTGTTTGTGGGGGTCCACAGAACAAGTAAAATTGCTGATTGATTCAATAGGTTTTTGTTTGCCGCTGTTGTTGTTGAAGGTTCTGATGATGTGGACTTGTAATGATGTCAAGGACAGGCAGGGGGACACTTATGACAGTGACACAGGATCTTTGATCTCTTTACCATCTTCGTTCCTCATCCATCTTACATGGGTTTACTTACACCCACAACCACAAGTTCTAATTCTTAATATTTTTCAATAATTCTATTCACATAATTCATCTTAGTTCATTTATAGTCAAATTAATTTTAATGGTCAAATTTGTTGTGATTGATAATCTTTTTGTGGAACTAGATGCGCTGATTGTGGTTCAGCTATTCAAATCATTTGAATCTTTGCCCATTGGTTGCAAAAACCCATTAAAGCATTCCACATGAAGCAGGTGTTCGACATATTATGTGAAGTCAATTAGTGTGTAGACCGGCGCTAGTAAAATTTTGAATTTTCCTCTTATATTCTAATATTATTTTTTATATAACCCTTTAAATGTAATAAATGAGAAATTATTAAATTTATTGAGAGAATTGTTGAAATGGTTTTTCTAACTAATAGAACATAGTTATTTATGAAAGTATTCAAGTCAACTTCCTAATTAACGCAAAACAATACCACCAAGGTAATATTACACTTGCATAAATGATAATATTTTATTGGTCAGAAGACCATTCCAATAGACTTCTCAATGAACGTAATAATTTCATGTAATAAAGGCTTTTTTTTTACCTTTAATATATGGTGAGAATTGCTTGTAATAGTTGGTGTTTATAATAAATCCAAATTTAAAGTAATGCCTCAATTAGAACCAAATACTCTCTCTTAAAAATGAAAATAAATAAATAAAAACATTAGTCTGTGTTACACATGCATACACATGCTAGATAGCCCACCAGGGCAGGAATGCAGTTGATTTGGATTGGTTTGACAGTGGTCCCGCTGAGAACATTGTGATTTGTGTTTATATATGGTCTTTAACTCTTTATATAGTCCCGGCTTCTAAACGATATTATAGTCTATAGTCTATGGTCATCATCATCATTTTGTTTTGCAATTTAGTGCGTTCCTACGTCAGTTGAAAGTATGTCATCCAACTCATGGAAAAATGTGTACCAATAAATATTTACTATACCATGTTTTATATATGCAATAAGCTGTTGCTGATGTATACCCTTTAATTACCTTGTATCTTCCTATTACAACAACAATATGATCTCATAATTTGCATCATTGCTAGCTGTGGGAGGAATAAGAACCAGTTTCTTTGTGATACGTGTCCCGGCACGATCATATTGTGAAATGCCTGAATCATTTTGTTGCATTTGGTCACTGGTTCTTATCATTGAGTTTAGTCATGTCTACCTATTTACTCAATCTTCTTGAGCAATACTTTCTTGTCTCACATGATATGTTGTATACGTGAACTTCATAAAGAAACTCATCCATCATCATTTATATGGAAAGAGAAAATATTTCATCCTAAAATATTGACTTTTTTTTTAATAATGGATGAATTTGACTAATTTGATTTTAAGAAATATTTTCTATTCTCACATAATATGTTAGTATTGGTATTAACTCATATTTGTTAGAATAAAGTTTAGCCGGAGCTATGTTTTCCGACCTATTATGTGGCGAGTTATAAAACTATTTATGTGTATTATTTAAACAAACGACATGACTCATTACAAAAGCCATACGACTAAAATTATACATTGATTATTTCTTCAATCATCACATAATAATTACAAGGAAAATAACTTCAAATCATTTTGGAGTTAAACTTTTTACTATTTGTTATTGGGTCAATATGTTGGGGACCTTATGGGTGTAGCAGAGTGGAGCGCAATGAGGAATGGAAAAGAGCAATATAGTGAATTACTATTGCAACCCTATTTTCTCATATAATGGATTATTAGTTGCTCGCTCCCATGAACATAATTAAGCTCATTGCTTGATAAGGGTATTTCAGCCCATAAAAAAAGTCATCAATACATTTTGACCCATCAAGGTAGAAGTCACTCCTAATGGTCCCACAAACCAAGGACCCGTCGGGATAAGTTCCTGATTCAAAGGCCTTAACATCTCGACGGTTCAGTAGTCCGCTATTCTCAAAGACCCATTGCACTTCATCCTTTGCTTGGATATCGACAAATGGAGGATCATCTTGACAGATGGGTGGGTATTCCAACGGATGGAGGATCATCCTAACGGGCACACCAACGGTTGATTTATTGGGTCCCACAAGCCTTTACGTATTCTCCACTTATGTGTCCTTATATGGAAATAACTTGCACACCATATACAAAGACTTTACTACATGTTCATATCTTCCCTATATAGGAAGAGAAGCCCTAAGATCTTGGAGCCTTAACTCCAAATCTTCCCTACAAGGAAAGTCTCTACATTCGAGAGATCTTGGTTAGCTCTACGCCATTATATAATCACCAAACCTTCTCTTCTTTAAGGTACGTGAAAATTCCTAACTCTTACACTCTTAAGTTTCTTGGAAATATTCTTATCTTTGACTTAACCTTCGAAGGGTCTTTGGTAGACACCCCACTGGTACTTTCTGTTAATTTTTCATTTTCTTATTCTTCAGGTACCTTCATTGGTGTGCATGAATGATCAACTCACTGACGATTTTGTGCATCATCATTGTCAAACCATGTAAATTCTCTGTGTTGACTTCTCTCTTCCCCTCTTTTTTAATTTTTTCTAAATAGAATGCATAGGTGAACTTTAAAATGAAATTCACTATTTATTATGTGAATGGAGAAAATATTTGACCCCAAAATATTGACTAACTTTTTATATGTGTTTCATAAGGGTTGAATATCTGACTAAGAAAATGAAATGACTAAAAGCATAAGACGGCAGAAAAAAATCTTCGCTTTCACTAAGATGTACATCAAACAAGCAAAATAAAAGCTCTCATAAAAAATCTGCATTAATTATGCCTCTCGTCACTACACCTCATATATAATATTTTTGCTAACCAAAATAATAATAATCATTCGACTATAGTCACTTTGGACTTAAGCCTCCATGTTGTTGTCTAAAGTGTTCTTCTTCTTTTTTTTTTCTTCTCTTTTTTATTTAAAAAAAAAAAAAATCCATGTCTAAAGTGTTCTTCATGTGCGGTGTAAGGTATAATCTCATAGAATATATGGTCATGTTGGGTAAAGACTAACCCGAAAGCTTATATAGCCAAAGGGTAACACTTCGAATGCATGTGGGGGGTTTGTATGTGACACCCCCGGCAAAACAAAAAGATGGTGAAACGGGTTGGAGGCAGGAAATTGGATTTATAATGTCGTTAAACTAATTGTTTTAAATCTCTTCATTGTGTTGGACCACAATTTCATGCATTTATATATTCAAAGCAAACATCTACATGTATTTCGATTCAAAAATATAACACGTCAACTTACATGTATAAAGCATTCACATAGGAAGGAATCCATCACTAAAAACTGATATAATGTTAATGACAACGTGTCCTGTCCTAGTGATGAATGCAATTGCAACCACCAAGGAGTGCACAATCATAAATAGATTCAAATTAATTCAATTCTCAATCCCAAAAGAAATTAATCAATAAGGGTAAAATTATGTATTATCCAATTAATTTTCCTTAAGAAGAGAAAAAAATATTTATGTTTTATTTATCAATACAACAACATATTTGAATTTTATTAAAAAAAACATAATATATTGCACTTAAAATTTAAACAATACTTAAGTTTTGTCTAATATATATATATATATATAACTACCTATCTATCTATCAAGCTATGCTAAAGATTTAACGAAAAACATAAACAAATTCCAATCTGTTTTACGTCAGGCAATATATGGAGTAACTCCCGACATAACAATAAAAGCAGGACGTGTAAGCAGATTGACTCATATAGTTCCCATTGAAATAGAATCCGCCCAAGAAAAAATACCTGCCAAATATATATATTATAATTGTTTCATGTCCATTTGTAAGTGGGAAGCAATTTGAGTTGTAAACTCCCTTTGAGATCTCACCTAACGCATTACACTTAATTATTATATCTAAATTTTGTTTGATAAATATATTATATAAATGAATTGTTTGACGCCCATTTTTAAGTTAGAAGTAATTTGAGTTGTAATATCTCTCCTTTATATAAAGTATGTTCAACAAGACAAACGCCTCAATTATGAGAATCAAACTTAAATCTCTATTGTACGGTAGTACCAACCACGAGAGTTTGCAAACATCATAATTTATATCTTTGGGACGAGAATTTAGGGAGAGGCAATTATAATTTCAAGTTAGACATGCAGGTGGCTTCTTTGTTAATCAAGACCACCAACATAATTATTAAGCCGTGTTTGATTAATTGAATGTCACGTAAGAAATGGAATATGATCTTTATGTTTTTCTCTCTTTCATATCTCCGTTTCTGGGCTTGACTAATCATTCATAGTGCCTTTGTCACTTAGCAGTTGGAAACAGCTTTCCTCTTCCATAATTTGAAGCCTATCTAACTTTAATAAAAATTAGTACAGCAGATAACCTTAATAACATATAAAATAAAAACGCATCATTGCGTGCCGTTCTTTAGTTAAATGTCTCCCAAAAAAAATTCAATAAAATAAGAAAATGTAATCCACATGCAACCCACTCAATAATGTGGTCAGCCAATCAATCCAATCAATCAAAAATATTAGAATCACACGGCTAGTAGCTAATATTCCCATGCACCTTGCATTCTTCGAAAATTACCATTTATGGGCCAAGATCCTTGGAATAGCTGGCGGGAAACTCAATGTTGCCAACCAAAATTCTAACCTGTCATCATCTATATATTAGAGAAGTAGGAGAACAATAAACAAACAATGATTGATCCCACTCTGATATCATATCGATCCCTTTGGATCCTATGAATATTTTTGCTTTATTAGCTCCTCCTCTTCTTCCGACTTCTATTTCAAAAGCAAACAAAGACATTTTATTTTTTTTGTTTTGTTCTTGCAATGTGAAATGTGAATTAATTAATAAAAAAAGAGAGGAATTTGTGATAATCAAGAGCAGCACCGCACTTTGGCTGCAAAAATTGTGGTGTGGGCCAAGGCAAAGATGAATGAATAGTGGGGGCCATTTGAAAATTATGGGGATCAGTCAAGTTAGTTGACTGGTCAAAAATTATCAGTCAAAGATAGAAAAAACACATAGGGGAAGAAAAGTGAAAGTAGAATAGAAAGCTGTGCCCCCATAAGACCATTCCATGGTACATGGTGATTAAGTATAGCGCATAGCGCATCTTCTCTTCTGTGAAGAAAAGAATCTGGCAATTCCCACCCTGCAGAATCTTAGAAGAGGTAAGGTTAGTATCACATCTAAGATTGTGCCGGTTAATCAACCAGCACTGACTTGCCTCAGAGCCTCGGACTATGTTCCAACCCTCAATTTTGTCTCTCTCTTTCTTTTTCTTTTTTTAATCTTTCTTTGGCCACATAGGAATTTGGATTTTAGACATAAATCCTCGAACTGGGCATTTTTTACATTTTACGGGGCAAGCTTTTGGAACAAATTACTTAGTACTAACAACTAATATATCTCCCATAAAAAAAATAAATTAAAAGAAAAAAAAACCAACTAATATCTCAATGTTTTGTTCAATGTAGGATTAGTGTGGATTGTGACAGTTAAATGAAGGATTAGAGTGTGGATTGGAGGTATAATGGTACTAATATTGTAGCATGTACTAAGGAGTCCAAATTTTTTGTCTTACTATTTTTGTTCTATTCTATACTCCACAAATAAATACTTACCACATGTTCACCTAATTAATTAAATATTATTATTAATTAATAACTGTAATATTTATTGGTGGAGTATAGAGTGAAACAGAAAAAGTGGGACAGAAAATTTGGACTCTGTATTAAGTAGCAACCATGACCTTGTGTTAAAAGAGACAATAATTATTTGAGTCTACTATAATGGGTAATTATTGAGTACTCTCGGAGTATCATAAATGCATACTCTCCATTCTCATATAATTGTGGGTCACACTAATTAAAATTAGAGAAATGATACGTCTACAACATTTTTACAACATTTTTACAACAAATCGTAAGTGGCAGGTTGTTACTGGTTATTATTGTTAGGGCAAAAAAATAATCTCAGTATTAGTTTCAAATTTGAACTAATAACAACTAACCACCTGTGATTTGTTGTAAAATTGTTGTAAAATTGTTGTAGACGTAGCATGTCTCTTAAAATTATGGTAGGACTTACAATTTATATGAGATGAGGGAAGTTCACATTTATTATACTCTCGGAGTATTTAATAATTTTTCCTACTGTAATAGTTTTAATGGGAAAGTGAAGTCAGTTAATCAACTTGGCTGGAATGGTTATATTGTATTTTCTAGAGTTACAGTTGAGATATAATAAAAGACATGTCTCGAGCAGTATTATAATTGCGGAAAAAAAAGAGTGTAATTCTTATATAGGCTCCATTGTGGTAGTTGAATACATGAATATAGTAAATGGAATACATTATTAGTAAGCCAACTTATTTGCTTAAATTTAGCTGATTAAAGCGCATAGTTAATCTCAAATAGAGTGGAATATAATTTTTACTTTGAATTCCAAGATAAAATTATTTGCCTCATTTTGAAAGAAACCCAGTCAATAAAAATAAAATTGTTGTTGATGATGCCGAAAAAATTACCAGTGAGCCACACAGTTCTCGCATACTTGAAATAACACCTGCACAACACAAAAGTTGAAGACTTTAAGAGGAGTACTGGTGTGGTACTGGCCAAATACCCTCCGAAGGTCAAGTTAAAACTTCTTACAACTCTAAAGTACTAGAGCGGGGTCAATTATACATACCTTCGTTTGTGAGAGTATTGGGGCTTTTATAGTAGTAGAGGGTTGACCTCTCTTTCTTGGGTTAGAAGTCTTTTCTTTATAGAAATTTTCATGAGTGTATATTATAGAATCCTTTCCTTGTAAGAGACTAACACTAAGCGTGGGATACAAGACAATTTCTTATATACTTATGCGTGGTGATCAAGACAAACCACGTTAGAGTCGTTAGCTTTGCCTACTCACTTTAGCTTTATTAGTGTCGGCTACCCATCTTTAATGCCTAAGGTCAACTCGTCGGCTATGCGGTGAGCTTCGTGGACTCCCTAACTGTCACTTACTAATGGATCCTGACGAAGGTTTGTTTACCCTCTTCAGCTTGTTCTCATCAATTTCCTCTTATGCTTACTGTCTTCAGCTTACTATTTTCAACTTACTCTTCATCTTACTGCCTTTAATTTACTGTCTTCAGCTTACTACCTTCAGCTTACTGTTTTCAGTTTACTACCTTCAGCTTACTGACTTCAACTTGGAGATCAACAACTTCTTTTATTTTTCCAATTAAAAATTTCCCTTATTAGCTGTGAATGAATAATATTTCCCCAGTTCATGATGTGTTCTATTTTGTGAAGGACGATGATTTTATTTACTACAGTTTAGTCTATAGGAAAAACTGTGTACCAAACTCTTACTAGACTCCATCTTTTCATTTTTTTAATTTTTTGTTTGCTAAATGGTAGGGAAAACGGCTTATCTAATATATTTAATATTGACAACGTTACAACAAGTTGATCGCAATCCTTCTTCGTTAAAAACAAGAGAAATATTATTAAAAACTAGATGGAGATACTTTGATTGTTTTCACTCGTATACTCTAACAGCTTGGTAGCAGTAGTGCACTGTGCACATTCTCAACCAAATTCCACTGACGTCTAATCCCATTTAGGGAAAAATTTTAAGTATCACATGCAACATGATGAGTCACCTTTATATATGTTGTTATATATATGTATATATATATTGACGTAAAATATTTGATACAACCAAAATTTAGCATTTGCTTGTCATCTTGTCGTTAAACAGTCATATGAATAAGATAAAAAGAAAGATTTCTTCTGTAAATTTATGCTAAAATCAAATTTTTATTAAAAAGTAATAATAAAGCTAAAAATACTGATCTTGTTGTCCCGTACTAAGAACAGAAAAAAACTCGTAGTTCAGTGATTTGAAGACTCAATTATATCACTGAAATGTTGGAAACCTTTTCACAGAAATGATCATAATGGTATAAGGGATTTTAATTTCGTTCCATAATTGGTACGGATGTACTAAGAAAATAAAACACAAGGACAAATGAGAAGTGTAAAGTAGTGTGAACTAATGGCATGTTTGGATGTTTAAAAAAGGAGGGGGAGTAGAGTAGAGGGAGGGAGAGTAATGCAATTACCTTGTTTGGAAGTTTTTTAAAGAATGAGGGGGAGGGATTTGGAGGAGTTTGGAGGGGTTTGGACTCCCTCTAACCCCCCAATTTTAATTCTCCGAAATTGGAGAGATTTGGAGGGGGAGTAGAGTACATAAACTATTAACCAAGTAAATTACCTAATTTACTCTTATTATATTAACAAAATTACACAAGGAGAATGACTAATTACTCCCTTCCCCCTTACTAATTTTAAAAACATCCAAATAAGGTGGAGGTGAATCATTCTCCTCTACTCTCCTCCCCACTACTCCCCTTCCCTCTACTCCCCTCTACTCTCCTCCCTCTCTAAACTTTCAAACAAGCCATAAATCGAGACGGGGAGATAAACTCATAAACTAGATATTATGACCATTTGGTATAAGTATTTAAATTCATATTTTTAATTTTTAAATAATATTATATATATTTTTATATATTTTTTTATTTATATATATTTTTAAAAAATATAAATAATGTTACTAAAATAACATCACCAAACAACCTCTAAATAATAAGAAATGAAAGCAAGTTATTCAACTCTACAAACTATTTTACAATTTCTAATTACATTTTTGATGTGATAGATAAGATAGACTACGAGTGATTGTATGTTGCTTAAGTATAAATTTATTATTTTTTCTTCCTACTGCTTATACTTTGCCAAATCATAATTGTAATAAAGAAGATAGGCAATAGTTTACGATAAGCAAAATAAAGTAGGAAACAAAAAAATGGATGGGACAGAGGGATAGGTGATTTGGTCGGTGTAGAGTAGGGTCCACAGTAGATGCCAGATGTCTGAATGGACACGTGGCAGAGAAAATGCGGCTACGAGACGAATATTACAGTTTACGAGGAAGGAACAAGCTAGGAACAACAAGTAGCAATGAATAGAGATAGCAATAGATTTTGGCAATGGATATTATTTGCAATGACTGGTAGACTCTAAGCTAGCTAGTAGCCGTCACTGTCAAGTCCTCGAGGGAGGGTGGCTAGTGGGTTTTTTCGGTGGGTCCCTTACATCTCCTCCCTTGTGAAGCAAAGGATAATCCAATCTTCTTCTCTCATAACAAGACAAAACAAAAACCATCATAGAGGAGGATATTTAAAAAGAAAAAAGAAAAAAGGAAAAAAATCCTTTATTGGGATAGATTGGGATTCGAGGATTTTAAAGTAAAGAAGTTCAACCATAATTATTAGTTTAAATTATTTTTAAAATAAGTGTTTGATCTTAATTTTGGGTTAGGTCTTAAAACTTTTAGTTGAGTTTTTTATGGTTTCCAAACAAACACCAGCATGATATAAGTGAGTTTAGATTTTATAAGTGACAATTTAAAAAAAAAAAAAATTCATAAGATCATGTGTTTGAAATCTCTTACCAGTTTCTTAGATTCACACCTAAGAATTCGTACGTGTAATTTAAATGTAGTAGTTATTCTAAAAATATTTGTTTTAGTAGTGTGGGGCCCGTGGGCCTGATAGCCTCGGCCCATCGTGTAGCAGGCCCAAGGCCGACGCCGAGGAATACTGACCATTCAAGGCTAAATTGGGGAAAGCCTCTGTTCCGGATCCACGCCGAGGACCTCCTCGTCCTCGGCATGACAAGGATGATTTTTGGGAAAGACCTGGCCCAAAGTAAGCTGTCACCCTCACACTTAATGCATTCACCTAACCCCTCT